>NW_011887527.1:0-1648 GCF_000313485.1 Hansenula ciferrii | reverse complement strand
TCACTCCTACTCTTTTTGGTTTTATTGGGTGTATGATAAAGTCAATGATGACTTCTCTAATAGTTCACAAGAATAATTGAAATATGATCAAACCAGTATGTAAAACAAAACTTTTCTCAATAGATTGACTTCTAAACTTTTTCCTTAATAACAACATCATTTGGATATATGTACTCCCTGTGACTTGAAATATAAATTCACAAACAATAGCTTAGCTGGGAGAAGACTAAACTTTCAACATAATAATTATTCAAACTTATCTGTGATGTAGACATAAGAATGAAATAGCAACAATGAATCAATTAACAATTGAATTCATCTTAAAATAATAACAATAGGAATTATAACATGTTTCATACCTTGATCGAATGAAAACATGAAACCTCATCAATAAATTTAAAATATAATAATTTATTGATAACTTTTCTTCACAACAAATCAACCTGATTTGCTTGATATTATGGGATTACATCAAAACATATTGAATACCATCTTGAAATGTCATAATGACACTAATTAAAAAAAAACAATTCTGGATTTACATCATAACACGAACACCAATTTTTGTAATTGTTAACATAAAATATTTGTAAGTTTCCTGGTTATAGACGACATGGTATCACAGTGTGGTCGGTTTATCATTTGTCTAATGAATAAACTCGGTACGTAGCTTTTTCCTTGTATTTGTATCACATATGTCTTTGTATGGATATCTCATTTCCTGTGTTGTTTAAATCTTATTCGTCCTTGAATAGATAAACCTTCCTTGAAGTGGTATTAATAATTCTACCTGTATTTGTACCTTAACACGATTGGTACTTCTGAAATATGCTGACGTTTGTATGCTCGTGAAGCAATACTGCTTTCACTTCCATCATATAGGACCACGCTCTTTGGTGCATCCTTGATATATTCTCTTAACTGTGGTGGTATTGTCCTGTAAAGATAATGCTTAACTGTTATGGGCATTATCTTCTGTATTCTCTTATAAATTTGACTTTTGCGCGCTGTCACTTGTGTTTGTAAGCATATCAAACCGTCTTTTATTCCCACACCACCAACGTCTATAATAAATGAATTTAAGATCATAATATTAAAGTTCTCGATCTCCAGGGTTTAACTTTTAACATAACATCCTTTTCCACATACTTGATCCCCTTATAACCCTTTTTCTCTGGAATGTGAAGCTATTTGAATCAACTAGGAGTAAAACCATCTCCATATTTTCTTGATTCTTGAAAGAACTTAATGATTTTTGTTGAAGTTTATTCGCGAATCACCACCACTAATTCGTAATTCCTTCCATCTGTACCACTACCTAAATCATACTGAGGGTTTCCACTTTGAAGAGACACATCATGATGAATCACTAATTGAATCACCAATATTTGTTAAATCATTAATGACACCATTCTCAAAAGTGTCTGATCCAGATGATATAGAGTTCTGACCAGCAGACATAGATGCACTAGACGTGGCCGACCGCTAATTTATCTTCTCTTGAATCATCATCAACTTCGTGGAAGTCATCATCTCCTGATAATGAAAGTTCAACAGCTGCATTTTTGTTACCACCAGTATTAACAGCGTTGATTTAGATATAATGGCTTAGTAACAACATTTTGGATCGAAGTTTGAGGCGCTACCA
>NW_011887526.1:0-22960 GCF_000313485.1 Hansenula ciferrii | reverse complement strand
AATGGTGTATATAAGTTAAATTTTGCAAGCAATTCCGTAGTTAAGCATCTATCAGGTAAATTGGGATCATCGATTCCACCAAAAATTGTAACTGGGAAAGGGAATGACTCTCTAGATGGCTTTTCAGTAAAACTTTTCGAGCTATCACCATATAGAATTCTAATAAAGGCGTCTAAAGTTTTGGGATCTTTACCCATTTGTAACTCTACTTTATATCTATCCAGAAATTCATCGTAGGTAAGGTTTTCAGGTGCAACATAGGGGATTTGTGGCATGAATGGTGGCATATTGGAAGCATATAATCTCTGTAATATGATGAATAAACCGATAAAGGATGATGTATATTATTCATATATATAAATATTGTTATTGGTTAATTTGTTTTTTTTATTACCCAAAATACCATGTTTGGATGATTTTTCGGCTAATTCAATTGGCTAATTGTAGAATTTCAAAAATCTTTAAACAGTTCTAACACAAGAACTAGTGGGTTTTAGAGGATTCTAGCCCGATGGATCGAATCAGAAACCTTCAAGCTATCGAATGAGCCTAATAATGACGCCAAAAGACGCATTTCTTGGATACCCACGGATCCCCAAGACCACTTCAAGTGATGCTGGCAATATTCTTCATTTCCAAAGTGGATCCTGTGTTTGATATGGAAATTTGTATCTATATTGACCACCACTGTTGTTTTTATTCTATATCTTCTGCTTTAGGAAGTTATCAAACAGTAAACTTTGCCGAAATTGGAATTCATGAAACGCCTGGAGGGATCCAGTGATGGTCGTAATTAAATAACCCGACATCCCAAGACTAACCATGAATATTGACCACAGGACCGTCACGCCATTTGACCACACAAGCTGCAATCTTAAGGTAACCCCGGAAACACAACAATAAAGGCCCAACGTGGTGATGTTATCCCCAGACAATTATCAATCAAAACAAAAAACTAAAATTGATCTTAATGTCAAAAATTCGCGAAAAGAAAAAACTAGATAGTAGATACCCATTGGAAGTTTGGCATACACCGCTACACTCCAGGAAAGAGCGTTATACAGAGGATACACAAGAGTAGGAATACACGAAGCTCCCTTGAGAAGCAATCAAAGACAAAATATATCGAGCAAACCACCCTTGGAAAGAGGTCAAGAAACACAGCCAGGGCTAGAGCCACTGTTTTGAGGTGGGACGAATATAAATAACTTCGGCTAAGAAAAGGAAAGCACCAAGGTATACACTGCAAGTAGTTAAGCTGCACTAAATTACACACTGACAGAGCTGCAAGTAACATGGATCGTATACACTGATAGAGCTGCAAGTAACACTGAGGTGGGATGAATATAAATAAATTTGTCTATGAAAGCACCAAGGTATACAAGCACCAAGGTATACACTGACAAAGCTACGAGTAGTAAAACAGTATATCCTGACACAGCTACAAGTTACATAGATTGTATACACTGACGATGAATATAAATACTTCGTTTCACAAAAAACACCAAAGTACACACTGACGACGGAGATACAAATAATATAGTCGTATACACTGAAAGAGCTACAAGTTACATAGATCAGAGATCGTACATACACTGACAGAGCTACAAGTAAGAATACATCAGAGGTGTATATAGACTGGACACCGTTAAAAGGTAGACCGATGGAGCTTAAATTAATGGACCTATAGACCGAAAATTGGGTAAAAGTAGACCTAAAAGTTGGGTTACTGCATTTCGATAATTTTATTTAAACTAATAACCAATTCTTTAGAAATCCAATCAAGACAATCAATTGATCTTATAATCCAAACAAATTTAACTTCTGTTACGATATTAGATCCAATTTCTAAATTTTTAACAATATACTCTAAAAATGACCAAGTAACAGTGATTCCTGACCCTGTTGCTAATAATGATACTTGATCAAATGCTAATACATCTCTATTCATTCCACCATATGGACCATCAATATAGGTTTTCAAAGTTTGATCACCTTTATTATTGAGGAGTGAATTATAAATTTTTCCAGTTAAACCTTTATGTGGTTTAACAATTAATTTGATTTCTGAATTTTTAGATGATGGAATTGACAATATTATTGAAAAAGGATGGTTATCTAATAAATATATGTTGACCTGGTTTCCAATTAAATTCATAAGTATTTGAAATTGGAATATTAACTTCAAAAATTTCAGAGTTAAAAAGGCTAATTTTGATTTAAATGAATAAACATTTGGCTTAAAAGTTGTTTTAACAATTGCACGATAAATCATTTGAAACCCCCAAAAACCTAAAGTTGCCCATATATAATTATCAGCTTTTAATAAACCGAGAATATGCCTTGTTAACGCAGCAAAATAAACTAAACCTAAGATCCAATGAGAATGGAAAAACACTTCATGACATAAATTTCTTGAAAATCCTGTTGATAATAAACATAAACCCCCCAATGCAACTATGGCAAATACACCATTAGTATAAATAATATCACCTTTAAATGCTTTATTTAAATTTGAATAACCACCTTCTGCAACAGGTTGAATCAAGAATGGGATTGTATGAACTAATCCAAGGAATAAACTTCCCCAACCAAGACTTCGATGGAAAATATTTAATTTTTCATAACTTATACCAGTTATACCACTAATAAAATTTGTTTTACCAGATAATAAATACATATATGGAGTTAATCCCATACACATTAAACCAGCACGAACAGATAATGGTGGTGAACCAAATCCACTGAATGGTCTTAACCAAATTTTTGGAATAAAACAATATAGAATGCTGAAAGTACATTTTTATTAATTGTATGTTTTTCTACACTAGAAGAGATCGCGAAACCAATTTTTCCCACCTTTAGATCACAATCGATAAACTTTCAAGAGCATCTTTTGATCGAACAACATTTTGAGTCAAATATTCAAAATATATAATGCTAATTTACTGGTAGTTCGCTATCTATAAATATAATATACTCAGAATGTAATACTTTGAAGAATTATTGTTTTATACAGTGCAATTAGTTAAAAATATTCAGTCTTTTTACCGTCTTAACTTTTCATCAAATTTATACGTCAGCTAGTTTACTGTTTAGCGCTAATTACGCACAGCTGGGATTTGAAATTTTAACCCCAGACGCGTTAATCTAAAATTAATTTGATCTTTAATTATATTAGCCGCCACCACATAGTATTCATTATTCGATCACACTTCATCTATCAACAGGAATGTTAAATCGTCATAAAAGAAAGAAGGTCACTGATAGATCTGGGGGATTACATCAGACAAAGCTTGATAATTTTTTCAAACCTACAACATCAATTCTTCAAGATAATGAAACTTTGAATGAAAGCTCAGGACAAATTATAGATCCCCAATTACATGATACATCAATCAATTCACTTAATGTTATTAGTTCCAAGTCTGATTGTGGAGCTGAATTAGCCCCATTGGTTATAAACAAAGAAGCACCAAATGGGTTTAGTATTCATACAGTATTGTTGAATCAAGATCAAGAAGAAATACAATTAGAGAAATTAAGTATAGGTGATATGATTTTAACACCTACAGGTCCAAAACCAGTGACTAATGTATCAAACCAAACCACAATCAATGGAAAGCAAATGATAAATTTATTCCCCAAGCGGTCAAACTCAGCGGAAGCAAATATTATTCCAGTATTACAATTAGGCTCTCATCAAAAACTCAAGATCATATCAAACAATTACAATTTGTTATACTCATACTGTTTAAATATGGACCAGCAAGATAAGATGGGATCTACTACAATTAGAGCCTGTTATAGGAGTAAATCTTTCAAAACAGGGAAAACAAAAAAAGAATTGAAAACATTTTGCTCAAAAGCTTGTGATGATCTCAAACGAAATGTTTTATTGAAACTAGAAAATGAATTGGAGAGAATTTCTAAAGATATTGAAAAGGATTGCAATAATATTAGTGAAAAATTGTCAAAATTAATTAAAGAAAAATTAATTCATCAAGATGAGAATCACAATTTATCTATATTGGAATATCCTAAAGGGGTAAACATCAATTTTACATATGAATGGGTCTGTAAAGATGAAACTCTAAAAAAGAAATTAATAAAAGCAATTGGGGATAGAGTTTACTCGTTGGACCCGTCAGGGATTTCCCCTAAAGAAGAGAAAGCCTTGATATTTCATTCGGGCTCGTTTTTGTTGAAAACTTTTAACAAATTCTTCAAAACTGAGGGAAAGAATTATGATGCAATCACAATTGAAAAGTTTCATAAAGACTTTTTACCTATATCAATTGTTGATCATCCAAATTCTAAAGCTTGTGAAGATATAGAATTAGCTGCTAATTGTCCTGATGTTTCAACTTCCATTAACACACCATCAGGTGATGAAGCTATAGATATCGAAAGTATGAGCGGTGAACTTTATTATATCAATACACCTGATTTAGGTAATTTTAATGATCAAACAGAAGCTTGGGAAATACCTAACCAAGATATGGAATTTGCAAAAAATTACAAGGGTTATGAAAATCAGTTATTTCCTCACGGTGATTTAGATGAGTACTACTTGTTGATGTACTTAACCAAGTCAATAACACAGTACCAAAGTCAAAGCCCTACTCATCTACTAGCATATCTACCATCTCAAGATTGTGAAGAAGATAATATGGAGTTAAGATTGCATCTCGTACAAATAATTAACAAGATCAACCAAAAAAAACACAACATCATTAACCAAAATTCATATGGAATTAATTTTTTTCAACGAAAAGTAGATCACAGAAAAAATGGATCAAGAGCTTGTTTCTATATATATTTGAAAAATGGTTCTACTTTTTGTGAAATTACTTACCATTTGACAAAGGTCAATGTATTACATCCACTTACAATGTTTTTTGACATAGCTAATATGAATGAAAAAGCTGATCATGATGTAAACGGTGATATAATGGCTCAAGAATTTAAAAAAATATATGGTGAATACTTAGTTGATGAACAACATATACTTACTGCAATAGCTGGTTATATTGATAGCGTACACAGCAGTGGAAAAAATACCAATAAGAGTTATAAAAATGTTTTCAGCAGTCGTAACTATAATATCATTCATTTATTAGAGCTTTTAATAATGGCTTTGAATAATAAAGCTCCACATTTACACATCCAAGCTTCTCAAATATGTTGTTCTACAAAGAAAAACAGTGTTTCAAAACCAGAAGATATGTACATAATCTTTGTTTTTGGCAGAGATGTAAAAGAAACATTGTCTAAGTACATGAAGTCCAAAAAGAGAAGAGATTGGATCATTTCAGAGCCTGAAACCTTTAATTCTCAAAAACGAAAAGACACAAAAGCAGTGTTGAAAAAAAGAGAGGTCTCAAAAAATGCAGAAGAAGTGATTAGATCCTTTGAATTGGATGGACAAGAATCATTTGAATTTTATTTGATTGATAAATCTGAAGCTGGTCAGTATTGTTTACTTTTGAGAACTTGATTTGTGAATTGCAGCTAGAAGTTTAGTACTGATCTTTTTGACAATTGATCATTTGCTAATTTGCTTTAATTAATTGTTTTTATCATTCATTTTCATGGCTCTAGCTGCATAGCTACTTATATAACTATCTAATTGTAGTATATCGATTTGAATATATATATATCAATTATATGTTTATCACGTAATCTGATATCTACAATCAATTGAGGATCTAGTGTAATTATATCAGCTAAATTCTTATACATATATAGCACTGCACATGTTTAGCATAGTATAAAATTTGAACCTTCATCCAAAATTGTATTTACTTACTATGAAGCAAAACCAAGTCGTTCCAGCCAAGGATACTGCCATCACCTTCAACTACTATTTCTCTAACTTTTAGTTCTTCTTCAATCTTTTGATAACCCAAAATCTTTGATCTATCTGTTTTTCTTAGAATTAAAGGCATTTCTTTCTCTTTAGGCTCTTTGGAGTGATAGAATGGGATAGGGAATTTTTTCATTACTTTTTGATATTCTTGAAATGAAAAAGTAATTCTCAACTCATTTTTAGCTGCATGTAATGACACTTGAGATGACCTAATATTTAATGGATTACATAAAGAATGAATCTTTGATAGTAATGGCCCATGAACATTTGCAGATTGTGATATACAAATACCTTGGTTCGTTCCATTGGATGATTTCCATCCGTCTGAAAAGATCAAGCCTTTAACTATGCTTGATCTCTTCTCTATGGATAATTCATTGCTAATTTTATTGATATCAAGATCATTCTTTTCTCTGAAACAACTGTAGTATCTCATGATATCATAAACAATGTTGTTACCTGGTTCAATCTTTTTAGATTTTCTGTTGTATTTAGAAAATTTCATGATATAAATTCCTTCCCGTATACCATCAATTTGAGTTATTGATTGATGTGCATTCAATGCATATATGGTTTTTTCTGAAGGATATAACTCGTTAAGTTGATGTGGGATTACTTCAGTAATTTTCAAGAATTCTTCCTTTTGCGATTCACAAACCACTACTGAACCGTTGTTTTGTGCACCGTCTCCAAGATAGAGCCCAAAAAAGAAGAAGACCTCCTTTGAAAGTTGGGAATAAGGTGAATATTGTTCAGTATTTCCATTTTTCAACCAATTGACATATTCGTAAGTTTCCTTAGCTTGTACCATGCAATAATCAGACGGTGGTTCTTCTGGATTTTTCTTAAACCAGCAATGTTGTTCCAATTCCTTTACCTTGTAAATTATTGTTTCATCGTCATCATAAATGAAGACATTTCCTAATCTTTTCTCTTTAATCAAATTTAATACATTTGATTTAGATATTTTTCTGGATATTTTAGCTTGAATTTGTTTATGACCTCCACATTGACATGGCTTTGTTTTCAACGCTGTTTGAACTTGATTAGGAATGGATAATCTTTGGTCATCTGGATTTATACATTTTCTAATTATTTTTGTATAATGAAACTTTGGTATGGTAGACCTTGTACTTTGATGAAAAACCATTGCCGCCGAACTAACTGGATTCATTCTACTCTTAAGCAAAATGGGTTGCTGGGGAGCTATATGTAATTCACGAATTTGATGACTTTGAAAATCACGATATTTCAATTGATAATGATTCTTGACAACTTTATCTTTTATGGATAAAACTTTGATTGGTTTTTGGAATTGGTTTAATACAATGTCTCCACACATTATTTCACTTAATGGTTTTGATGTGTTTCCTGGTAATTTAAGCACTGTATTTGGGTCAAGACCCATCTCACAATCTTGATGACTCATTTTCAATATTTGACGTATTGTATTAGGACAGTTGTTTATTCTTAATTGAGTTTGTTCTATTTGTCAATCAAGTGTAGAAATTATAGAAATAATAATATATAATTGTAAACAAGCGCGAAATTATAAAATCTGTAGTATGTACCAACTGAATCTTAATTTGATCTAGCTTAAACATCAAAAATAACAACACGAAAATTGAAATTACTGAAGCGCTAAGAACTCATTGGTCATTTTATCCTAGTTCAAAATGGATCATTATTCACATACTCAATACAAAGATACAGAGGGGGTTGAGGCAAACACTGAATCAATTGAAAAATTCGTTCCAGAACATCAGTTTCCTTTTGATCAATCAATTCGTGATGCTACTCCTTCAAACATCAATTCTATAAAGAAAGATTCTGGTGATGCAGTTGTTGAAGAATCACAAGTCAGACGTGCAATGGCCGTTTCTTTTCCAAGAAGATCAGAGAGTGCTTATAAACAATATGAAAGCGTTACAAAACGCAAAAACGAAGCCATCAACAACGGGACCAAAAGTATTTATGAATGTTCAATACGTGAGTATATCAAAAAGGAATTATTGCGAAGATCTTAAGCTACAATACTAATATAGACCAAATATTCAGGACTGGAAGATATCTCTTTAGACTATTTGCAAAAATATTATCAACCAGAAGTCTATAATTCAATAATCACAAATAAAAAACTTGGAGAGGGAAATGTTAGAATTGGACATAGTACAGTTAAACCTAGAAGTACATTCAAAATAGAGAAGGGTACCGAAAAGGGTGACCTTATCTTGAATATCATTGTTCAAATTGGTTTGGCCTTAAAAACCGGGATCACTAACCATAATACCAAGAATGATCAAAAAGCCAGTTCTGTTCTTTATGAATTAACAAATGTTTATATAGGAGGAAGCACCTTCAAAGGTCTTTTTAATGATACAATTTTTAAGAACCAAAAAGTTATAAAATGTGACAAGATTAAAGAACTGGCAGAAAATCACTCACAGAAGGTAAGTAAATGTTGTCTTAATTTTCAAGATATGATCAAGGTATATTGAGCATGAAAAGTACTAATATCATTCCCATAGTGTTTAGAATTTAAATTGCTGAAAGATCAGCAACGTCCACCAAAAATAGAAAGACTGAAAAAAATGAAAGCAAAACGAAGAGCAAGTGACCAATATGAGAAAATACAAGAAGAATACATGAACCAATTGCTCCAAACCGTCCAGAAGCATAAAAATTAACAGTGGTTTTCAATTCACAGTTATAACTTATGAAACCCATGAAATATTCAATATTGTTTAAGCTCTACAATTGATTTAGCTATAAAGTTAGAATATCTTTTTAAATATTTATAAACGTTGTAGTAGAATATATAGTGAATTCCGCCAAATGACGGGCTCTCCCAGAAACCAACTAAGAATCTAATAGCATATAATTGATCAACATTTGTGACACGACTTTGACCAAATGTACATACTCCATAAAAAATTTCAAGAGTTGGTAAAACATATTTTGAAATTTTGGGGCGTGACATTAATAAAAGAAATGGAATTTGACCCAATACATAACCTGAAAAATATGTAATATTTAACCAATTTAATTCATTACCATATAATGATAAATCTTCCTTCATTCCTGAGACATAAGCATTAGTTATATTTGTTTGATCAAGAAATTTTGCAAAAAATGAAGTACATCCATAAACCAAGATGATTAAATCTAATTTAAACAATAGTTTCCTTTCTTCAATTGAATAGTTTGCTGGATACCAAACAAACATAGATCTTAATGCCCTGATGGGTTTAGATTGTCTGAATAAAGTTTTTTGTGATTCATTATTAGGAGCTGGATCAGTCATTATCTTGGTTGACATTGTTTTCATTGGTATTGAAGAGCACACATATAGGTTTCAAAAGGTTTATATAAGTACCATTGTCCATTATAGTAGCCACACTTGTTTGTTGTGTGTCATAGGCAGCATTATTAGGAATAAAAAATCATAAATCAACACGTCTGAATCTGTTTCAAAATTGAAATCTTTTATCTAAGTTTAAATAAACAACATTCCATAGCTTTAAAGAGCTTATATTTATGTGACACTGTAATTTCTTGGAATATTGAATGTATCAACGGCAATTTACATGGTTTTTTAGGATTTTAGCTTGTAAAGATTATTCAATTTTAAACTGGTACATTTAAAATGTCGGTAAAAGTTCCAAAAGCGGTAATTATCCCAAAACAAATAATACTCATGAATATTAAATATTGTGGCAGATGTACTTGGCATATCTGATTAGATCTACTATTGTGGCATATAGATCAAAGGTATAAAACATTACGTCTATCCAGGAAATTTAATCCGCCCCTGATCAACTTGCTCAATACTCCATATCATGTCCGCAACACTTGTCACTGGAGCCAATGGGTTTATTGCTGGTCATATCGTGAAAGAGTTATTACAATTAGGTATCAATGTTGTTGGATCTGTACGTTCTTTTAATAAAGCTGCTAATTTAATATCTGTTTTCCCAAATGAGTTTAAATCTGGTCAATTAAAATTTGTTGAAGTTGATTTCAACAACAAACAAGAAATTGAATCGATATTCACCAAGTTCCCAGAGATTAATAATGTGATTCATCCAGCTCAAAATTTTGGTAGAAATGCCACAACCCCTGAAGAATACGATAAAGAGATTATTCAATATACTAAGAATTCAATTGAATCAATTGTGGATATTGTGGAAAAATCTTCAAACAAAATTGAAAGATTTGTTTATTTTTCATCTTCAATTGCAGTTAGAGGTCCAAATTATGATCATGAATATGTATTCACTGAACAAGATTTTGCAAATTTATCTCATGAAGATGCTATTCAAAGCTCTTTAAATGCATATACATATGCTAAAGTTCATGCTGAAAAATTCATTTTGAATCAAAAATCTTTGAAAGGAATTGAGTACAAAATAATTGTCCCACCAACAGTAATTGGTCCTCCTTTATATATTTGGGATAACAATGAATCTTTTGATGCAAATAATAAACATTTTTATGATGTTTTCAAAGGGAAAGAACCAAAAAGAGGCGTTGAATGGTATGCTGATGTTAGAAGTATTGCTAAAGGTGCTGTTAAAGCAGCTGATAAAAGATCCACTCCAAGTATTGAAAATAATAGATACGTTATAGTTGATGGTACTGAAAATTATTATGATTCAATTCCAATATTATTAGAAAATTTCCAAAACTTCAACCCTGGAAATTGGGATGAATTGAATTTCAAGGGAAAAACTTTAAATGAAGATAGAAAATTAGCTAAAAGAGATTTAAGTATTAGTGAAAAAGAACTAGGATTAAAACAAATTCAATATGAAACTACAGTTATTGATACAATCAAATTAATCATTAAATTAGATGAGCAGGTCTCAAAGTAGGCCGTGCCTACTTCTTGAAAGTATCCACAATATGTTCCAATTTTTTAACAATATCAATTGAATGTGGCCATTTACAATGTCTTAATAAAAACAATGCATAACATACAACTCCAACTGTATAGTATTGTCTTTGTTTGAAAATTTTATCTTTTTGTGAATCATCTGTAGATTCATCTTCATCTGCTAAATTTGTAATCAAATCAATATATTGTTTTGCATCATTTCTTGCAACAATCCCAATAACATAATCTCTTTTATCAAAATATTGATCAGGATCTGGATAAAGATTTTGCAATTCTAGTTGAGACTCATTAGCTTTTGATTTTAAAGTGGCAATTTTCTTTTCAAAACTCCATATAATTAAAACTGCAATATATACGGATGGTGGAACATGAGAGAATGTATTTATAGTTTCTTCATGTTTATAAACTAAAATCAAAAATTTACAAGCTTCCACAACCGCAATCTCCCCATTTGAAGATGCAGCCCATTGTTCAACAAGTATATCATTTCTTGCATATTCAATCTCTTTAATATTTTGATTAATTTTATTGTTATTAATATTACCTGATGACCATTTTCGATCATATTCTTTAGCAAATTTGGAAAGTGAACTTATATCTGCATATAATGTGAATAATCCTGTGTAAAACAAACTTAAATTTGCCCAACATGCATTCGTTGGACCATAATTATTCAATAATACTTGAGATCTAACACCTGATTCTTTCATAAATTGTTCATTAGTATTTTCTGAACCAGATTCTCTTAATGCATTTCTTGCTTTGACTTGATCATCATATAATTTAATATGTAAATCAAAATAACCTTTCCAATTAGCAAATGCCAATTCTAATTTATTGAAAAAATCATTTAATCGATTTTGTGATATAATACCTAAATCTAAAAGACCATGACCTCTAGTATGCCAGCAAATACGAATTAAACTATGCAAAATAATATATCTTGTGAAAGGAGAATAACAATTTAAAGAGAATTCTCTTTGATTCTCTCTATATTCCATCATTAATGATTTCACACCCCAAAAAAAACTTGGCCATTTGCCCAAAACTTTATTGTTATTGTTCAAATTACTTGTTACATATCTTTCCATAACAACTTTTGTAACTTTATCTTCCGTGTCATCTTTAGATTCATCATTATTATCAATCACATCATTATGAATATTTAGTTTAGGTCTTGTAACTAAATTATTTGGTTGAATTTGATATGATGCAAAGAATTCCTCTGGTGTTGAAGCATTCCAAACTTCATCTGAACAAGGTAATTCTAATTTAATATCAAAAGATGATAATTCCAATTTACTAAAAGTTATATGTTGAGTATCACAAATAAATTCAAAAAAAACAGTTCTTTTAGAAGTTTCATAAATTATCCAATTTTGCCATTGGTTATATAATTCCTCTTTTGTTGTATTTTCTGATTTAGAAATAATTGGTTCATCTAAATTATCCAAAAACCCACTGAATTTTAAATATAATAAGTTTGATCCATGATCAATTTGTGAAATTTGACATAAAGTTGTATCACCAAAATTCCTTGCAGAAAAATTATGTAAAATTAAAGCTTGCATTGTTGGTAAAGATAATTGAGTTTTTTCATCAATGACCTCTCTAATGACTTTCCTATATTTTTTATTCCATACTATAGATAATTCATATTCTAACCTATCAGCAGTATGAGCCATACCAATAATCAAAATACTAACAAGTAAATAAATATTTGCCACATTTGGATCAAATGTAACTTGATGAATGATGGGGAATGATTGAGCAAAATTAAACCAATAAAGATCCATATATTCATCAAATCTTGATAAAGAAACATTTTTTAAAGCTTCAACTTCATCAAAAATTTCTAAAATTTTCAATCTTGTTGATTCTATAAGTTTAACTTTTTTTTGTCCAAACATATGAGAATGAATTTCTGCAAGATCATAAGATGCAGGTGCAATATCAAAATTTTGTGTTGCATCGACATCAATAACTTCACTTTCAGGATGTGGAATATTATTCAAGTTATTAACGTCATCAATCATTTCTGATGGGAAATTATCTGTAAATAACCAAAGTAAATTATCAATAAACCCACCACTCATATCTAAAAGTGATAAAAATTCTTTAGGACTTTCTTCTTGTTCTTCTCCATTTTCAGATGATGAAATTTTTTTTTGATCAAATTTAGATGCAAATCTTCTCTTTATATAACCTGAAGGTAAATTATTTTCTGGATCATAATTTTTAGAAGGATCAATATTTGTTGAAATCAAATTACCAAAATTCACATCGACAGAACCACCAGATAATGTACCAGAAGCAGAAGATGGTCTAATTATAGTTGGTTGAAGAGGTGGTGTATGAATTTTTTCATCGTAATCGTTTAAAAAATTTGCAATTCTTAATTTTTTCACATTTGATGTTGAAGGAATCGAATCTGATTTAATTGATGGTGAAGATTGTCTTTTCGGACTTGAAATATCTGTAATTTCATTCTTTAAAGAAGAACCAGCTCTGGTATCACTGACATTTTTCTCTTCAAATTTCTTATGAGAGTTTGATCTATAATGTTTAACAAGCATATCTCTTCTTGTAAATTGTAAATTACATGGTTCACATTTAAAAGGTCTTATACCTTTATGATTCAATTCATGTCTCGTAAGAAAATCTCTTCTAGAATAATTTTTACCACATGTAGCACATACAAATGATGACCCTATGTTTCCACTCATAATTTTATTGAATCTCTAGTTGTCTATGAATCATGTTTTGTATAAAAGTGTAAGCTCAAATATATCATCACCAAGTAATTATGTTAATATTTACTGTCCTTAGATTTGTCTCTTTGTCCGACGAAAATTTCGAAACGAGGGGGTGGGTTTAGTCTACAGTTTTTACAGACAAAAAATTTTAAGCGGTGTTGAAATTTTACGCGATATCAGACAAAAATCTGGGACAAAATGTTTTACGCGACAAAAAAAATCAATGCTATAATTTGTTAAACTATTTTACAGATAAACTTAAAGCACTAATAGCTTCATAAATACCATATGCACCAGGATCAGGTGGTAAAATTGAATCACCATCAACATTTCCAACATAAGTTGCTCTTCCTAGTTTTGGTTTCAAATTTTTAGTATTTTCAGCAGCATCATGGGCAATTTCAACAGATTTTAAAATATCTTGATCTTTAGCAAATGATTCCACAAATGGAATTAAAACATCCATAACCGTTCTATGACCAACTCTTGCTTTTGTATAATCATATAATGTTTCTAATCCAACTTTAAAAGATTTACTAAAAGCTTCAATTGGTGTTATGTTTGAGTTATTTTCAATTAAAAGTTCAACGTTGTTAATCACAGCTTTCAAAAAAATGAATAAAATTGCACCAAGAGTACCACCCATATCATCTTTTATAATGGTCAATAAAACATTTAAAACTTTTAATAATGATCCATCTTTAGCAATGCCATCTTTATTCAATTTTTCTAAAAATAATTCAGCACCCAATTTCAAACCAAATCCACAATCACCATCACCCATTAAGGTATCCCATTTAGTTAAATCTGGTTCTTTATCAACAACTCTTTGAGCTGCAATTGATGCAATGTTTTGAAGCTTGATTGGATCAATTTGGAAATTTTTGGCTGATTCAATTGATGTTTTTTTATTATCATATTCATCATAATGTTCAAAATTGGTTATAATTTGAGAATCATTTGAAATTGAATCAATTCCATGATTATAATTGACATTACTCCAACAAACAGCTTCTGTTTTAAGATCTAAAAATTTGAAAATTTGTTCTAAATCAAAAGTTTTAGTAACTGCAGTTGTAACATTGAATAATGAAATTGTGAAAATTTGAGCATTAAAAGATGTAATAAAATTCCCAGTATAAACTCTTGAAGGTATTATATTATATTTTTGTTTCAAAATTTGTAATGAAGTGAATAATATGTTTTTTTCTTCAATAATTGGAACACCACCTAAATTATTAATCAATAAAACAATTTTATCATTTGGAGAATAATTGAAGAAACCACGTTCTTTATCATCTTTATCTAAAATCATTTTTAATAATTTATCAACAAGATCTTCATTTGATGGTATATGATCTAATTTTAAAACACCAGGTTCATTATGAATACCTAAACCAATTTCTAATTCATTTGGTTTCAATTTTCCAAAATCTTCATTTGATTTATGACCAGAAATATGAACATGATCTAATCCAGCATTAATTGAAGCAATTGAATCAATCACAGATTGACCAAATTCAAAAATTTCATTGATTCCATAGTTCAATTCAGAAGCAGCACCAGTTAATTTGGAAACAATTGTAATTCCAGCTAAAGTACGACGTCCAACAAGTGCACCTGAAGTTCTTGGAACTGCAACATCATCAGTAACTCTCAAGATTTTAATTTTATCAGATCCATATTTTGCAATCAAATCTTGTGCAGCCATACCAAAATATAAATTATCACCAGTATAATTTGTTAGAATAAAGATACAACCACCCCATGATGTTGATGATCCTTTCAATTCATGAGTAATTTTTTCAGCAGCTTTAACATTTCTATAATTTGGAGATGCAAATACTTCACCATGAGCAACAGCTGAAATCATACCAGGACCAACTAATCCATAGAAACCAGGTTCATGACCTGAACCACCACCACTAATTAATGAAACTTTTGAACTATCAAATTGATTATTGAAAACAACACGTTCTTTTTCCAATATTGATAAAAATGGATATTCATAAGTTAAAGCTTTCAAGCAATTTGGAACCAATTTATTTGGATCTTGTGGTAAAAAATGTTTATTTGACATAGTATTTGATATTGTCTATGAGAAAAGGTGATATAATTCAAAGAAAAACAAAAAGTATAAGAACATGATGAGTATTTAAAGGATTATAGTTTATATTTTACCAATTAATGAACCACCAAGTACTTATTTCCCATTGTGGTATCGGTGGAGAGAAGAGAAGTCATTGATTTTAAACGGTTCCATTGAAATTTGTCTTTGTTTAATTATATATAGACACAATTCCGGGTGGAGGTGGGCGGGTGGACAATGGACATAATCTCGGTGGAGGTCTCGGTGGAGGAAATTCGGAGTGATATTATAATGGTTCAAAAAAAAAAAAAAAATCTGGTTCAATATATATTATTTAAATTCAGGGACATTTCAAATTTTATATTATAATTAGTTCTTTATTAATTTAAACAAAATTCAAAAATGGTTAAACAATACAAGTTAGTTATTGCTTCAGATCAAGCTGGTTATGATTATAAAGAACAAGTTGCTAAAGATTTATCTAAAAATCCATCAGTTTCTTCCATTATAAATTTAGGTGTTGATTCAAGTAGTTCAAATACACCATATCCATCAGTTGCAATTAAAGCTGCAGAATTGGTTGCTAATGGTGAAGCTGATCGTGCAATTTTATTTTGTGGTACCGGTTTAGGTGTTGCAATTTCTGCTAATAAAGTTGATGGTATAAGAGCTGTTACTGCACATGATTCTTTTAGTGTTGAAAGAAGTATTTTAAGTAATAATTGTCAAGTTTTATGTATGGGTCAAAGAGTTATTGGATTAGAATTGGCAAGAAGATTAGCAAAAGAATGGTTAACTTATGAATTTGATGAAAAATCAACATCAGCTTCTAAAGTTGAAGAAATTACAAGTTATGAAAAAAATCATACAACTCCAAAGATTGTTAGTTAAAGTTCTAAATAGCTGTATAACCACCATCAACTAATATATCAGTTCCTGTTACATATGATGCTGCATCTGAAGCTAAGTAAACGTAAGCTGTTGCAATTTCGAAAGGTTGAGCTTCACGACCTAAAGGTATTAAAGACCACATTTTACCTCTAAAACTTCTAGATAAATGATCATTTAATCCTGTATCTGAATATCCAGGTGAAACTGAATTGATTCTTGCAAAACCAGCCCATTCAATGGCTAAAGATTTAGCTAGATGTTTAACTGCAGCTTTTGTAACGTTATATGGAGTTAAATTCATTGGTACATTTGAAATATGAGCAGACATTGAACTTGTAATTATTAATGAACCTTTACCATGTTTTCGGAAAATACGACCAACAAATCTTGCACAATAATAAACTCCATTTAAATTAACACCCATTAACTGATCATAACCTTTATAATTATCATTTGTTTCATCTATGATATTACCAGTTTTCCAAACAATACCGGCATTCGCAACAAAAATATCAATTGTACCAAAATCTTGTTCAATTTTACTTATTGTTGATTCAACTTGATCTGATTTACTAACATCACATTGATAAGATTTCACTAAATTGTCATCATTCATTAAATCTAATTGTTGTTTCGAACAATCAAGATAATCAATTAAAGCTAATGAAGCACCTGCTTGGGAAAATTGTTCTGCAATAGCTAAACCAATGCCTCTAGAAGCACCAGTGATGACTGCAACTTTCCCCGTTAATGAAAAAAGCTCTTGTACAGATTTTTTTGGAGGTGAAGGACGAGGTAATTCATCGTGAAATTCATTTGAAATAAACGAAAAAATTTCTTCATCTTCATCTTTTCTAATTGGTATGGTCATATTTCTCTGTAATGATGTCGTCTAAAAAAATTTTAACCGGTTCAACGTCCAAGCTAGAAGTATTATATAGAAACCAATATAATCGTACGTTTTATATTTAACTCTTCTGGCATATATTGGATTGAATCAATTGATTATAACGGGCCGTGCTGATTGCAATCACGCTGTCTTCTCAACAACAAGTTATATGAATATAGGTTTATTTGATTCCCAACAGCTACAATATTAGGTCTATTACAGTATTCTTATTAATCGGATTGAGAGAGGAAGTCATTATATATGTATACATGTTTCTTATCGTGTTGTATTCTTGGTTTACAATTCAACAATTCAATTGCTCTCGTAAATGTTTCTGGACAATAATCCGTGACTCTTTTCAGAAATGTTTACCCCATAAAATTACACGAAGAAAAAATCAGGATTCCCCAGAAAAAAAGGCTACAGGAAAAATGTACTCCGATGCACAGCGGCTGGGTGGAGGTTCTGGACTTTGGACAATTTGCCCGCAAACCCCAGGTAAAAATGGACATTTTGAGTGGGCACTCGGCAAGGCTTGAAGAACGTAACGATATTGTCACCTTTTTAGGAAATGTTTGTTTCAATGACGTCTCGAAAGATATGTCGTAAATCACATTTTTAGTAAAAGATGCACAAGAGGTATAAATACACTGGATAATCTTTATTTCTTCTTGATGAATTCTTCGTGTTTGGTTATATTATTCAATAAAAATTAACTACATTATGAGTTTCTCTGAGAAATATAATGGCTTAGCTGATGAGAAAGCTTCAGTTCCTGCTGATTTGAGCAGTACTGAACAAGCTTTTGCTGCTCATGCTGATGAAGAGCCAATTTATCACAGCTTTTTAGGAATGTCTGGTAAAAAGCTATCAACTGTGGTTTCAACTGTTGCAGGTGTTGGGTTTCTTTTATTTGGTTATGATCAAGGTTTGATGGGTTCACTTTTAACTTTAGAACCATTCAGAGAAACTTTCCCGGAGATTGATGTTGTTGATGATCCATCAAAATCAACTTATCAAGGTTTTGTTATTGCAGTTTATGAAATTGGGTGTCTTGCTGGTGCTTTATTTACAATGTGGTTTGGTGATAAAGTTGGTCGTAGAAAGACCATCTTTGTTGGTTGTTGGATTATGATTGTTGGTGCTATTATTCAAACTGCTTCTTATTCTACTGCACAATTATTGGTTGGTCGTATTGTTGCTGGTGTGGGTAATGGTATGAATACGTCCACGGTTCCAGTTTGGCAATCTGAGTGTGCAAAACCTGACAAGAGAGGGAAATTAGTGATGGTTGAAGGTGCCTTGATTACTGGTGGTATTACAATTGCTTATTGGGTTGATTTTGCATTCTATTTCTTACGCCATGAAAGTTCTGCAAGTTGGAGATTTCCAGTTGCTTTCCAAATCTTCTTCCCTGTTTTAATTATTCCAATTATTTTAAGATTACCTGAATCACCAAGATGGTTATTAAAAGTTGGTAGAACTGAAGATGCAATTAGAGTTTTTTCTGCATTGGAAGGTATTCCACATAATGATGACTATATTAAACATGAAGTTCAAGAAGTTCAAACTGCCTTGGCTAAAGAAGTATCTGATGGGGCTAAAAATGGATTTCAACAATTATTCAAAATGGGTCCTGGGAGAACTTTTCATAGAGTTTCATTGGCCTTTTGGAATCAAGTTATGCAACAGATTACTGGTATCAATTTAATTACCTATTATGCTGGTACTGTCTTTGAAGTTTATATTGGTATGACTGCTTTTAATTCAAGAATTTTAGCTGCTTGTAATGGTACAGAATACTTTTTAGCTTCTTGGGTTGCATATTTCTTTATTGAAAGAGTTGGTAGAAGAAAGCTTATGCTTTTCGGTGCTGCTGGTCAAGCTGGAACTATGGCCATATTAACTGGTACAAATTGGGCTGCTAATCATGGAAATTCTTCCGCAGGTATTGCAGCTGCTGTATTCTTATTCGTTTTCAATACATTTTTCGCAATTGGTTGGTTAGGTATGACTTGGTTATATCCAGCTGAAATTGCCCCATTACATGTTAGAGCTGCTACCAATGGTTTATCAACAGCTGCCAATTGGTCTTTCAATTTTATGGTTGTTATGATCACACCAGTTGCCTTTGCTAATATTGGTGTTTATACATACACTATCTTTGCTGTCATTAATCTTTTGATGATTCCAGTTGTCTATTTCTTATATCCAGAAACTGCTGGTAGAACATTGGAAGAAATGGATATCATTTTCGAGAATTCTGATCCAAGAAGACCTTGGGATGTTGTTCATCAAGCAAAGATTTTACCATTTGGATATAGTCACGGTAAATTTGCTGAAGATATTGAAAAAGCAACCGCCTCTCATGAAGAAAATACTGGTATTTTCCAAAAATAAGTGTTGATTAAGTTTTATTGTATAATCTTTTAGACCTATATAATCTGCATTATTAATTAATGAGTTACGTTTTGAAATTTAATGATGGATGTAGAAATCTGATGGATTTAAATTATGATTTAAAAATAATTATCTCTTCTCATAAAAATATACTGCAGAAACTGGACCGTTTTTTTGGTTCAATATTGAGTCTGTTATGTATTTATGGCCGGCTTTAATTGATTTTTGAACCACAAACAGTGCCACAGGCCTTTAAATGTCTTGAACTCTTGATTCTACAATATATACTCTTTCAAAATTCAAATATCATTAAATTAAGTTATATACATATTAATAATTCACAATTTGGATTGCATATCTTCAATTAAAACTTTAATACTACCTTTACGTGGATCACTTGCTAAGGCAATTGCCTCATCTGCTTTTTCCAATTCAAATCTATGAGTGACTAAATCATCAACATTGATTATACCATTTGAAATCATGTTGATTACTGTTGGCCAGGTATCATGATATCTGTTACTAAATTTTAAGTCAATTTCAGCAAAAGATAATTGCATGAATGGGAAGTTATTAAATGTATCTTTACCAACACCAATAATCATCAATAACCCAGATCTTCTGACAACATAGGCACAAGTAATTATACTTGTTTCAACACCTGTACATTCCAAAATTCTTGAAGGAGCTTCCAATTCAGTATCACCAAATATTTTTCTAATTTGAGCACCATTTTCTTGAGGACTTAATTTTGGATCAATCTTGTAAGTAATGACATCTGGAACTAATTTTTTAGCGAAAGCTAATCTACCTTCACTTAAATCAGTAATAACAATTGGTGTACATCCTGCAGCTTTAACTAATAACAATGTAACTAAACCAATTGGTCCAGCACCTGCAATCATAACACCATGACCTAAGATTAAGTTTGCTCTTTCCACACCATGATAACCAACAGAAACTGGTTCAACCAAAGCACCTTGAGCATAAGTCATGTTATCTGGTAACTTATAGACATATCTTGCATCATGAACCAAATATCTTTGCATAGAACCAGCATGTGGGTACATTCCAATAAATTTAACATCTTGACATAGATTATAATCACCTTGACGACATAAAAAGCAAGCATTACAAGGGATACCAGGTTCAATTGCAACACGATCACCAATTGCAACATTTTTGACTTCATCACCAACACCAATAATTTCACCAGCAGCTTCATGACCTAAAACCAAGTTATCTAATACTTTCAAATCACCAATTTGACCATGTTTCCATAGATGAATATCACTACCACAAATACCTGTAACTCTTGGATGAATTAAAACTTCACCAGGTTTCAATTCAGGGACTTCATTCTGTTTAATTTCAATTCTATGATCAGCTGTCACTTGAACAGATGGATTATGATGGGCAATACACATTTTGATTTTTCTTATAATATATTGATTTAATTTGAAAAGTATATTATTGCAAGTATAGTAAAAGAATTAATGATAAATAAACGTCTTCTACAAACTATTTATTGTTTTTTTCTCAGGTAGACATAGACAAAAAAAAATTCATAACCTCGTAAATTGGACCTCCAACCTCCATCAATTGTCCACTCTGTTAATCTAAACAATGACTGGGAATCCATTTGAATGACTTTCACTTTTCTAATTTCGGTGGAACATTCGGACTCTATTCTCGGTGGAGGTGGAGGTGGTTTTCAAAGCGGAGGGTGGAGGGTGGAGGGAGGAGGAAATGTCAGAATCCGGGGTACATATTCTGGAGCCGATTACAAAGATCTGACAAGACCAACAATTCAGGCACTTCGGACAATACCAAGATCTCAACATCTCAACAGTGACCGCAAAATTAAATGGACGTTAAACTGTCTGAATATTGTATTGGGCAACGCAAATTGAATGAAGTACTACGCACTAGATATTGAATATTAAGGACGTTACTCTTAATTCGCGAAATATTTCTAATTAAATATGTCCATTAATTTATATAAGTACCATCAAAACTACCATATTATAATATTGTATTAATTAATACACTATAACTGGCTGTGAAGCTGTGGCATTATGCTCCGTGTCTTTGTTTTTGAAAATTCTTGCTTTTGAATTTTTGGTGTTTTTGAAGATTTTTTGTTTCAAAGTTTATGAAAAAATTATAAAATTGCCTTTATTTCTGAATTAAAAAAATGCAAATTTTGATCATGCTTTAAATCATTTATAACTGAACTTATTGAATAGATAGTTATTCATAAATTATTATGAAGCTTTTTCCTCATACTATTAACTATTTGGCTGTTGCTTTAGTGGCATTTTAAAAATCATGGATTATGTAATCACAGTTATTAAATTGGTATATTATGGCGCTTTATAAACAATAAGATTATCAGTAACAACGGTACTATAATATAACTTTGAATATTGAGTATATAAAGATATAGTATATGTATTATCATTCCATGTACTCAGCTAGTAAATTTCATGGTATCAGGTATCATTTTGGAGGGGAAGAAAAGAGTGATAAAATATAAATTTCAGACAGAACATCCATCAAAAGACAATCCGACATGCTAATGTAATATATTAAACACGAGCAAAACAATGAAATTCATAATTCATATATATATATATTGAAAGAGCAGATAGGGACATAATTTACAGCTCAATTGCTTGTTATCTACCGAAATATTCGGTCTTTATGATCCAGCTATATACTAAAGACTAAAGACAATGAGTAAAACTGAAAAAAGAGTGTTTTATGATTTAAAAGATTCATTGTGGTAAATTTAACTTTCATTCATTCTCTTTCAAACTTTTGAAATTATAAATTAAGTGAAATTACATAATACTTAGTTTGATTAGTGTGTCTTGAAAGTCCATATTGCACCAATTGATATTCTGAGAGAATTGACTTGAGTTTCAGCTTGAAATTTCAACGATGCCAGTAGCAGTCTGTCAATTAATTCATAAAATTATCTTGATCTTAACTTTACCCCATTTAAAGTTGATTATTTCACCTTCACTGAGTGACCACTTAATACTGATGTCTTCTGGTGACTTCTATTCTACCTGTAGTTGAAGCAAACATCTAAATAACATCTAAATAAGAATGGAAAAATTGAAACAACAACAATAGTGTGAAACATAGGCATTTAATA
>NW_011887525.1:0-1932 GCF_000313485.1 Hansenula ciferrii | reverse complement strand
ACATCGATACAGAGCGTATGGTAGAACAGCTTACCCCATTTGCGCTTGCATATATCTCAAGTGTCAATGAGTGTTTGAATGGGAATTTTGATTATAACTCAACTTATTGTTCTAATGCTTTCCGAATACTTTCAAAATTTGAAGTGACTGATGTTAATATTGACCTACCAATGTCTACTAAAGTGGATTTCTATTTCTTATTAACACAATTGATACTTTCACTTATTTTAAATTTGGATTTTCTTATAATAGCTTTTTTGGAATTCACATACTATGGAATACTAGTTTATAGGGATCAAGAAATTGAAACAAAGACTTATATCGGGGAAGCTTTTCGAGTCTTTATATGGAAATGGGAAACTCATGTATCATTCCCAATAAGATTTTACAGTGAATTGTTTTCTGAGTGGTATGATTCTATCAAATCAGCGTTTGGTTCAGTTTTCAAAAATGATTATACCTTGATAATAGACAATCCAATTCCGTTTCCTAGTGATAATACAGAGAATAATAATGAGATTAATCATTCATCTGAAACGAAATTTCCTCCTGAAATTTGGGCATTGATTCTTTATTTCACACCAAGAAACGATTTACTCAATGTGATGCTTGTGAATCATCTATTTCTTGAGCTTGGTGCTTCAAGATTTTATGAAAAGATTCATTGTATTGCAGCTATATATAATAAATCTATAATCAGAAATGCAGATAGGGCTTTTTTAAGAACTGGCAATGATCATTCTTCTCCAAATCCAATGTTTACCAGAGAATCTGATATCAATGTGCAAGATGAATATGATATTTATAAAAGACAAAAATTTTGGTTCCAAAGAGACAAACCATATGATTTTGTGGATTTCCATACTACAAATGAACAACTTTATTATGCTGAAAAGTTTAAAGAAGATCCTAACGTTCAGCTCATAACCAAATATAAGCAAATAAGAATGATTTTAAATATGATGAATAACGAAAAGTCTATTATGAGAAAATATATAAAAGAGATCAAATATGATGTTGTATTTCTTCAAGAATGTTGCGAGATTTTTGAAACATTTCGTTCAGATTTAATAAAGTTTGGACCTCAAAATCTGAAGAAAGGAACTGAACAAAAACTTAATATGCAAACATTTGATAATGAATTTTCAGATTTATTAAGGCATAGATATAATTATAAAGTGGGATGGGAACGCGTTAAGATAAGGTCACATCCATTACGTGGGCAAAGAATAGTACCACTTAACACTTATTTTTTTCCCTTTATCGATTTAAGATTTCCAAAAAATGGTTGTCAAGTTGATTTTTTGGCAAGACTTGTGGATTCATATCAGTATAAATCTAGAGATTCACTTGTATCTTGTTTACAAAATTAACAAGAAAATTATGGTCTTGATTTTTTCAGAACTGATTTAGAACAAGAATTTCATGAGTCTTTAGCACAAGGAAATATTGAACAAGCTTCAGTATTAATGGATGATTGTGAAAAAGCCGTTTGGGATCTTAATAACAAGGTTATTCTAGACCATAGAGAACCAGCTTCAGAAGATGATATAGGGCAATTTATTGATCAAATAAAGAGTACTTTAGTCTTTGAACTAAATGACAAAATTCATAAATCATTCGCCTTAGCTTCAGAATCCAATATTAAACATGACTTTTATCGTGGCTTTTACAATGGATTTCATCGGGATTTTTTCACTAATGCTATACCATATACTCCAAAGATGGTGGTTTTTGATGTTAGTAAAGATGATTCTAACTGTTAAAAACGTATTATAATGTATGATGTTTCAATGAAAGTTCACTTCTGTAGTATTTAGAATTTAAAATATTGATGAAATGAGGTGAAATATTCAAAAATTTCGGGTGGCTTACGTAATCAGAATGTGTATAGCCCGGTTTTTCAATGCCCAACCAAAATTAAATGTTATT
>NW_011887524.1:0-94428 GCF_000313485.1 Hansenula ciferrii | reverse complement strand
CTCTTCATTATTTAATATTATCCCCTTTAATAATTTTAATCTATAATCCCATGATTGATATTTTGGATCAACATAAGAATCATAAACCTGAGGCCACATATAAGATTGATTCAACATGTTAAAACTCATGATTTTAAACTTATGAGACGATGGGAAATGATTTTTAGTTGGTAGATTTATCCATTTTCTATGTTTTAAAGGATTAAAAGATAATGCGTTTATCCCAGTGGGGATAGATTTGAGCAATGACTTCATATGGAGCAGGGAGTAATCAACCAATAGCCAGCAACAAGCACCCGAATAACCTGAACTTAAACCTCACCAAACTCTTCAGCAAACCCTTCAACAAACCTTCTGCAAAAGTTCCTAAAATCCCAGTGGAAACCGTTTCCTTATATAAATTTTCTTTATTTACAAAATGATCTTAAAAGCGAACGGCTGAAAACCCGATATACACACTTTCCGCGAATTTGAGATTTTAAACACCGAATAAAGAAATAATACTCGAAGAAACAAAAAACTACAAATCTTTTAAATTCAGATATATATTTGTATCAAACGAATGAGAAATCAAAGGAAACCAAAGGAAATCAAATGGACAGCTAGAAATACACAGGATACACACATGGACAGAGAAACAACAACAACAAAGGGAATCCAATTTCAATGAATATGTTATGTGCATCACAGGGAAAGGGAAAAAACCAAGAAAATTAGAAATTGAAAAACAAAAGATCACCAATCACCAATCAAAACGTGTAAGAAGTTGATACATCCTATGTCTTTCTTGATGGTCTAAAATCAGCTTTGAAATTTGAAGGTTTTTCTTTAGCAACATGAGGTTTTAATTCAAATTTAGCTAATAAAGGAATATGATCAGATGGTAAATGAGCATTTGGGAATCCAATATAATGTTCAACATATTCTTTATCAATCGCACCTAATAATCCACAAACTGATAATGTATTTGGTGTATACCAAATATAATCTAAAACATCAACAAAACTTGGTGTATAATTTGTAAATGGTAATTCTTCATCACCAAGATTTTTATAAGCAGATTTTAAATTAAATGGATGTTTAAACCCATCTTCTGTAAATTTACCATAATCTCTACCTTCAACATCTTTATGTTCTTTAACAAAACCTGTGGAAAATAATTGATAAACAGCTGAATGTAATTGAGAATTAAAATCACCACAAATAAACATTGGGAAATCTTTTAATGATTCATTATTACCAATATATTTCTTAACAAAACTTTCAATTTCTTCTAATAACACACCTGTTTGAACAGTTTTAACATCATTTAATTCAGGATCCCAATGTAAATGAGTATTTGCAGCTAAAACAAATTGTCCAGAATGTTTATGTTTTAAAATTGATAAAATTGCAATATTATCTCTATTTTGTAATCTATTGAAAACATCATTTGATTTTTTATATTTATTTAATCCCATAACAATTGTAGTGAAATCAATTTCTTTATATTCAATTAATTCAAAAACATCATTTTTCCAAAAAATTGCACAACCATCAACTTTTTTAGCTGCAGTTGGATTCAGTCTTTTATATCTTAATTTTGCATGATATTTACTTGAATAACCTAATTTTGACATATAATTTTCCCAATAATTTTCATATGATGAAAATTCAACTTCTTGTAAACAAATAACATCAGAATTAAATTCTTCCAATTGTTTAGTAATTAATTCTTTTCTATAATCCCAATTTAATGCCCATGATGGTGCATAACTAAATAATTTTGCAGTAGCATAATGATGACATAATAAATTAAAAGATAATGCAGTAAATGAATTTAAATCTTTATTTGAAGAAATTTCTTCATCAACTTTATTATTATCTTCTTGATTATTTTCATCTTCAATTTCTGTTAATCTTTCACCATCTTCTTTTAATGTAACCCAAGGTCTTTTTGGTAATGAATCTAATTCAGGTGCATTATCTCTTAAATGAATAATTAAAGATCTTGTACCCTTTTGAGCTAAAATTTTAGTAAATTCTGGATTAAAATTAACATTTCCTTCGATACCTAAGAAATGTAATTCAAATAAATTACCAAATTCATATGGTAAAGTTTCAATATTATTATCAAAAAGATAAAGATATTTCAAATTATATAATAAACCAATTTCAAATGGTAAATTTGATAATTGATTATGAGATAAATCTAAAATTTTTAAATTTTTTAAATTTTTAATTGTTTTAGGAATTTTGGTTAATTTATTACCATTAAGATATAATTTTGTTAAAAATTTATAATCAAAAATTTTTGGTGATAAATTTGGAATTGATTGACCACTTAAATCTAATGAAGCCCATAATTGAGGAGCTTTATTTGATTTTTTATTTGCACGTTGTTGTTCAGCATAAACTTCATCATCATCATCATCATCATTATTGTTATTGTTATTATTATTTACATTATCATCATTAGGGTAAATAGAATGAGAAACTTTTCTATTTTGTAAAAGTGCAGAATTATTTGGATCAATATTTGCAGAACTTGAAGTTTGTTCACCATTATTCGTTAATAATTGTTTTGTTAAATCAACTAAATTTAAAGATTTATTTGATTGTTGATTTGTTGATCCATTATTTGAAGAATTTGATTGATTATTTGATTCATTATTTAATTTTAATTTTCTTGATTGATATGCAGCTAATCTCGCATAATAATGTGAAGAATTTGATCTTCTTGATAAATCAACCAATTGTAATTGATCTTTCCAAAAAGGTGATGATGCAAGGGAAGGGTCTAAATCAATAGAATGTAATTGGTTTTGTTGTTGTTGTTGAAATTGATGATGAGCTTGTTGAACTTGTTGTTGTTGAACTTGTTGAGCTTGTTGTTGTTGTTGTAATTGAGCTTGAACAGCTTGAGCCTGGGCTTGAGCTTGAGCTTGGGCCTGGGCTTGTTGCTGTTGTTGTTGTTGATGCAATTGGGGTTGTATTTGACCTTGTACCTGACCTTGTACCTGACCTTGTTGTAATTGAGGTTGACCAAAAGATGAAATACCAGGTTGTAATGAAGATTGTTGTTGATTTGAAACTTGTTGTTGAGGTAAATTCAAAGACCTTTGTTGTTGTTGAGGAGTAGGGACTTTATATTGACCTTGAAATAAAGTTTGTGCTAATAATTGAGATGGATTTAAATTATTACCATTAATCAAATTACCATTGGCAGCACCAGCACTATTAACACCGGCACCACCACCAACACCACCAGCACTAGAAACTTGCTGCTGTTGTTGCTGTTGTTGTTGTTGTTGCTGCTGTTGAGCAGTATTCATACCATGGAACAGATCATTGAATTGTAAAGGAGTGACTTTCTGTTGTTGTGGCACTTGTTGCTGTTGCAAATATTGGGCCTGATTTGGCTGTAGTGGCTGGGCCTGATAATTCTGTATATTCATGAATCAGTTCACTTCTCCAGCAGTTGTAGATGTTGTTCTCTCTCTCTTCAGTTTCAGCGCCTTCAAAAAGATATATTTAAAAAGAACCAGTGATGGAATTGAATGGGTTGTTGTAATACTTTTGTTATTTGAACTGCTTTGATTGTTGAATTAATTTGTTGATGTTTTCAAATAATTCGCGAAATAATTGAATTCGCGAAAAGGTCAATAATTACCCGGATTGTTTTCAATATCACCATACAATTACATAATAACTTCTTATAATTCCATGATTTAATTGATTATAATATATAAATTAATTATTCTATTTATTATTCTATTATCATTTTCACCAATTTATTATGTAAATATTGCTTATCCCGCTTAGTGTTACTTAACTCAGCTAATATTACATAAGCACACACCCATTGATTACATAACCACTCGTATCTATCTCGTCGTAAATTACCCTCCCCGTCGTTTCTTTCACCCCCAGCTGTCAAATTGAAAACAAAATCTCAAAATTTATCAGTTGATGAGAATCAAAATAATCTGACAAAACATCAACAAAACAACAAAACAAAGGTTACAAAAGGTTTCATTTGTTATCACAGCTATATTTCACCAATGCCACTGCTGCCTAAACTCTCAGCAACGCTCTCTTCAAACTCCGTGCTTTCCCCTTCAAACTCCCATCATAAACCTGCTCTATCTCATCATAGTTCAAATGCATCTGTTCAAACAAATAACAACATTGATAAACATGTTCAACATCCATTAAACTTGGCAATTGACTTGGAATCACCTCCAAATATTCTGTATGGTCCACCAAATGAATCTTCAGGTTGTTTAATCTCTGGTCAATTACATATTGAAATCCCTAAAGATGCATTCCAATCTCCTTCTTCAAATCAATTAACTCATCCTCCGTCAATTGCATCTCCAAGACCTTCAAATAAGAGAACTCATTCACAAAATGCATTACATAACACGTTGGCAAATACTTTACAAAATTTAAGTCTTAGTCCTTCTCATTCAAGAGATATCTCACCAGTTCATTCAAATAATAATTCTTATACAAATTTAGCTGGTTTAATGAATATAAAAGATCATGTATTGGTTAATATGGTTCAATTATCTCTTGTTCAAAAAATCACTTATGCAAAACCTTTTTTACCACCTTCAAATACTTTAGCAAACTGTTCAAATTGTAAAAAAAAAACTGTGGAATTAGCAAGATGGGATATTTTAAGTCATGCAAATAATTTACCTATTGGGAAACATTCTTATCCATTTTCTCATTTATTACCAGGTGAATTACCTGCTACTACTTCCCTTGGATCAAGTTCTTTAACTTCAATTAAATATGAATTAGTTGCAATTTGTTCATATAATAATCATTCAAATCATCAACAAGTTACAAAAGTTATATTACCTTTAAATATTTCAAGATCTATTCTTAGAGGTCCAGATAGAAATTCCCTAAGAGTTTTCCCACCAACAGATGTTACTGCAACTGCTGTATTACCAAATGTTATATATCCAAAATCTTCATTTGCCTTGGAATTAAAATTAGATGGTGTTTCAGTTAATGATAGAAGATGGAGAATGAGAAGAGTTGGTTGGAGAATCGAGGAAAATATTAAAGTAAAGGCAAATTCATGTCAAAATCATAAAACTAAATTAAAAGTTGTTGAAGAACATATAAGGAAAAATCAATTACAACATAAACCTCCACCAATTAAAAGAAATCAAACTTCAGGTCCAACTACTTCTATTTCAGTTTCAAATACTCCTCAATTATCTCCAGATATAACTCCATCTCAATCAGCAACAAATTTACAGCAACAAGCTCAACAACAAGCTGCTCAACAAGCTACCCAAAACACTTCATCTGATACAACTGAAGCAATTGCAAGATCAAATTCAAATGATGATTTAGCAAGTATACATACAACAAATCCAAATTTACATCCATCAGATCATGCAAATGAAGAACTTAGACAACAACAACAAACAAATCAGCAACAACAACAACAGAAGAAAGAAGAATTTGCTTTATATTCAGAAGAAACAAGAACTGTTTCAAGTGGTGATCTAAGAAATGGTTGGAAAAGTGATTTTTCAGGTAAAGGTAAAATTGAATTAATTGCAGATATTTCATGTTTTAATTTAACAAGTGCATCAGGACCTCATCATACTCATGCTTCAACAAGAGAACCAATCGATACAACTCATCCTCATCATCATGCAAATGTTAGTTGTGATATTGATGATCCAGTATTAGGTATAAATGTTACACATGTATTAATTGTGGAAGTTGTTGTTGCAGAGGAATTATTACAACCTTCTTCATCATCATCATCAATAGGAAATAATTTAAATACTTCAATAAGTAATTCAAATGATAAATCAAATAAACCTGATCAAAGATTAGCTGAATTATCACCAATGTTTGCAAATCATAATAAAGTACACCCATCAACTTCAAATTCTCCATTATCACCATCAAATTCAAGAAATAGTAATAATGCAAGTGGTTCTACAAATGGTTCTACAAATTCTTCATCACAAATCGGTGTTCCAACAGGTGCAGCAAGAGTTTTAAGAATGCAATTTAAAATCATCATTACAGAAAGATCAGGATTAGGTATAGCATGGGATGATGAAGTTCCACCAACTTATGATGATGTTTCAACATTATCACCACCAACTTATGATCGTGCCACGATTGATGATAATTTATTAACTTCTCCATCATTAGGCGGTATAGGAATTGGAGTTGATCAATCTCAACAACCTCCACTTTATCCATTAAATTTAGCACCTGCTCATACTCATACTCATATTAATGGTGTTCAAACTCCTGGTGTTATTAATGGGATTGGGAATACTCCTGTTGTTACTCCAAGACCGAGTGCTCAATATAATTCGATTAATGGTGCTTTAGAATTAGATGAATTTACATTGAATTAGTATAAAATTATAGAGAATAGAAGGTGAGATGATTTATGAAGATTTCTTATTCTGTTTAATTTCTGGACAATATCATATCGTTATTTTTTTCTTCAATATTTAAGTTAGGTTTAAATTATGAGTTTATGAATTATAAATATACAAGTTATCCACAGTATTTGAAGTACTATTTAATATGATTGAGAAGTAGACTAAAGCTAAACAGGTTTGAAGTTTGAAGATTTAACTTCTATTAATCATAGGATTTCGGAGTTCCATTTTGAACAATCAATTGGTTATTCAAAGACCAGTCATCATCAGTTCTTTGAAACAAGCGACATCAAGAGATCATTATAATCAAAACCAACCACAAAGGACTAGTACTATACTCATTGAGAAGAAAATGATCCAAATAGTGCACATTATGGAAATAAAGGAAGTATTTTTAGTTTTTTTGAGACTTTGAATGAGAGTGATAAAAAGAGTGCTTTTACAACAATTAAGAATACATAGGCATCATGAAATTCACTCAAAATAACAATTGGAAATAGGCAAGATTATGAAACTCTACATATACTTTATAAATTCTCAGAACTATGAATGAATTGTTTTTTCACCTGGCTTAAAAGCTAAATTGAGCTAACTTGAATATCAACTAATCTTTAAATAATGATTTGAAATCTAGTATGGGAATATCAACGTACAGATGATCGTCATGTTACTCTTCTGGAATTCTTGAAAGTTAACGTCTACAGAAGATACATATTTTTACCAGTTTGGAGAATCAAAAGTTATTTTATATACCCTATTATCTTTCAACTGGGAAAGTTTAAAGGTTTATTTTCAAATTTATTCCCACCAAGGCTGATCAAGAATGCTCCTAAAGACAATTTAGAGGGTCTTAAACATGATTACAAGCTGAAGGTCGGATTCACTGATTTACCACCTGAAATATGGAGAATAATCATTGGCAAAACGGATAGAAAGGATTATCATAATTTGATGATTACAGATAAGAGATTCCTTGACTTAGTTGCACCTTTGATCTATAAAGACATATTCATCAATACATCAATCACCAAAACCACCAAAATGAAGAATAGTGATGATACATATCCTAGATACGGCCCTGATTTGCCAAATATTTGTAAAGGAAACCACTATGATATTTTCAAAAGATCCAAAGAAAGTTCATCATTTGAATATGAAATTGTTGGTACTAAAATTGATCAGAAATCATTCAATGAGATGTTTGATGTTTTGTTTTATCAAGAACCTAACGAAACACATTCAGAATATGTTGATAACTATTCTCCAGTGATCATCAATCAGTATGAGAAAATTATATTCATAATTAAGAATATTATGTTGAATCCAAATTCAGTAATGAAAAAACATATCAAGAATTTTTTCATTGATATATCAATTTTTGATGGATTTTTAGAGTTAATTTTAAAACCTGAAGCACCATTCATCAAGAAAATAAAATCATTTGATAATGATACCAAAAAGTCCTGTCATTTATCAGCTTCCACATTCGAAGAACTTTGGGTATACCCTCTATGGGATGTTTTTTCAAGGTGTAAATGGACATATCCTACTAGATTTCATTCCAATATATTATCATATCATGATGAAATGATTCAAAAATTTCCACAACAAGTTTATTATAAAGAATTTGCTGTTCAAGGCATCCTTAATTATTTTTATGGTACTAATTATGAACGAAGAAGATCTTTATTGAATGTTTCCAAATGTGATGAATTAACTTCATTAAATCCATTCCGTCTTTGAAATACAAAGTTAAATGAAGAATGTCAGTATAATCAACATATTAACGATCAAAATACGGAAGAAATGTTCAAAACATCAGTGGCTAATTGTGCCCAAATGACTGTTAGTATAGAAGATCGATACTTCCAAACAAAAGAAGAAATACATAGTTTAATTACAGATTTGGTGTCCATAGTTACTTCGATAAATGATTGTGATGGGATTAATCGTTCACTTGCAATAAATGGGATAACAGATTACAACTATGAATCTCTCGGTATACTAGCACCAGGAGAAATTTGGGATGATAAACAATTATTCAGGCCATTTTATATTTTGTTGAATAAACCTAGCGATAGGTAAGTTATAGATAAGTGGATTTGATTACATATATACAAAAATCTTAATTATTAAATATACTTCATTATTTCATTTATTTTCAAGATGTGTATGTTTCTTTTATTTAATCCCCTTCTTCTTCTTTTTCTTTTCCTTCTTTCATTCTAATTTAATAATAATAAGTGTTTATAAATCATTTTTTTTTTCTATACAAAATTGATTATTATAATTATGCAATTCTCCATGATGATAACCAATTCAAATATCTATATTGTTCTGGATCACCATCCATACCGAATGAAATTGGACTGAAATGCCAGAAAATACCAATAATTAAAACATATAATGAAGAATAAATGATAAATTTAATTGGTGTTCTTGAACTAGCAAATCCTAATTCAATTAAATAAGTGAAAATCAACATGGCGAAATATAAAGCTGGTAAATAATGATGAACATAAGTAACACGAGCCATAATAATAAATGGAACATAATGTAAACCCCAACCAAACATTGGATAAATACCACCTAATAAAAATAAGTTTAATTTTTTATCATCTTTAAAATCTCTAAATTGTCTTTGCCATCTAATTAAATAATACAAGACTAGTAATGCAAATAAAATAACACCAATTGATGAAGTCCAAGTTGTAGCTGGTGAACCAATTAAGAAATATTTTGGATTACCAGCACCCCAACCACATAATCTAATACCAACATTTAAAGTTGGCCATTGCCAAGCTTCAGAAGCTAAATCATCTTGTTTATCAGGATCTGGAACTAATGCATTATTTGTTGCCATCATTGCTAAATTTAATTGAATAAAATCTTTAAAGAAATTTGTTTTTGGTAATTTAAAATCTGGTTCAGGATCTGGTAAACTTGGATTTGCATGATGTTCAATATTCCACCAAGTTCTTTTATCTCTTGAAAATGGATTTTTAACACATGTAACTTCACCTTGACGGAACCCCCAAGCAGGTAAATGATTACCAGTTTGAGATAAATAACAACCAAGAACTTTATGTTTTAATCTAAAAGAAGTAGTTAAAGGATGAATTCTTAATTTATCTTCACTACCATATTGATGAGCAACTTCAATAATCCAATCATCTTTTTCATCACCTTGATCAAAATCACCATAACCTGCAACTTCATAATCTTGTCTTGAAATTGGAGCTGGAATTTCATGAGAATGTAAATTTCTTGTTGTCAAACGATGCCATAATCTAACAGACATACCATCAACAAGATATTCACGTTGATCACGAGTAGAATTGAATTGTTCTCTTGATCTTTCTCTATGGAAAATCCATTCATTATTAGCATCTTTATGACCATATGTTGTAACTTGTTGTTGATTTGAACCTTCTGGGAATGTTTGAATATGTGAATGTAATAAACCACCACCTAAACCTTGATTTTTAATTGTAACTGTAGAAGTACCAATAGTAACATCTCTTGGACCTAAACCAACATTTGAACCAATTAAATTAGCTTGGAATAATGAAGACATATTAGCATCACCAGGACCTGAACCAGTTAATAATTCAAAATGAATTTTAAATGAAACTAAGAAAACAATAAATGGAATAACAATTAATGCAAAACCTCTTGCAGTCCAATGAGCTAAATATTTTGTTCTACTTAATGAATTATCACCATACATATTCCATAAATCAACAACAGTATAAATACCAACTAATGTAGTAACAAATAAACCAACCATTTTAACTGAACAAGTACAACCAATTGAAATACCAGTTAATAATAACCATTTCCACCATTTTCTGCTGAATGGTTTTGATCTTTCATTATGAAATCTAACAAATGTGAAAATTGTTGAAACAGTGAAAAATAATAACATTGAATCTAATAAAATAAACTTACCTAATGTAACATAAGAAATTTCAAAAATAACCATAATGGTAAATAACCAAACACTTGGAATTGAAAATCCAATTGATTTAGCAGTGAAATAAGCTAATGGAACAACTAAAGCACTAAAAGTAGCATTAAAAATTCTCATTTTAACATAATCAATATAATCTGGATATTGTTGACCAGATGGGAAATCCCAAGAACCATTATAACCAGCAATATAACCACTTAAACCAACAAGCATTTTCCCTAAAGGAGGATGAACATCATGATAAAATTCATGACGTAAATAATAAGAACCAAATTTACCAAAATGAGCTTCATCCCAAACAACATTATTATTAACACCAATACGATACATACGAGTAACAAAACCTAATAAAGTGAAAACAATTGGTGCAACTATGGATTCTAATTGTAATAATGATGATTTTAAATCATCAACTTCTTTAGCTAAGACTTTATTTGGATCATCATCAATAATTTCAATATCATCAACATTTGTAGAAATAGATTCTTCTTGTTGTTGTTGTTTCCCACGATTCAGCTTATGAGCTGACGTGTTGTGAGAGTCGACACCGGTGGAGGAGGACATGGACCACTAGTTTAGCTTAAGAGCAAAAATAAAAAGAGCTGAGCGAAAGAACTGAAGGAACAGGAGGTGGAAACTAGTATTCAATTAACAAAGGTTTTTTTGTTTAAATGTGTTTTGTTTCGATTTCATTGACACGTATTTTTTTTCAAACCTTTCATTTTCGCGTCTCGAATGTTTTTTTTATTTTTATCTTTTTTTTCGCGGACTGAATAAGGTGTTACGTAAGAATTTTGTATATAAACATTTTATAATTTTAGTACATTATTGAGTGTTCCGATGGGATTACAAAGCTGTTGAATGAATGTTGTACGGTTTTGATATGATTATATGAAATAGTTGCTATGTATTTAGGGGTATCACCATTTTAAAGGGTTCAAATACTCTCATTTTCAAGAAAAATACTAGTCTTGAGTGATTATTTTAGATATACAATAATCTTCTCATGGATTTTATTTAATATAAAAAGATGTTAATATATCTTTAAGATCATGATGTCCGTACTGATATGATACAGTATAGAGAAACTCATCAACAATACAATGTCACATATAAACCATTGGAGAAAAAAAAAACATGAACCAAGAATATTTATTGATATTTCAGAAATTGAAGAAGATGAAGAAGAAGAAGAATCAAATAGAGGTCGTTCAAGTTTTTTTGATGATGAAGATTTAGATATTTTTAAAGAAGCTGAGGAAAATATATCATTAGATTATTTTGAATTTGATTTTGATGGTTATATGGAAAATAAAGATTTTGTTGAATATGAAAAATTAGATAAAATTGATCAATTAGAATATATTTTAGATAAATCTCAATATAAACTTAATAAATTGGTAAAAAAGGCAAAAGATATTGAAGATATAGATTTAAGAAAATTATTACTTTTACAAAATCATTCATTTGTAATTGAAGATATGATTGAAGATTGGAGATATAAAAGTATTTTTGATAGACCTGAATTACCACTTATTGGAGATAAAAAGAGGAAAATTGATGAAGATGAAGAAGAAGAAGATGATGATGAAGTGAATGAAAAGGAATCAAAAGAACATATAGTTGGATCTATATATAATGAAAAATATTTAGGACCTAATGGATATGATTTTAAACAAGAAGAAGAAGATCAAAAAGCAGCTAAAGAAAAAGAATTTGATGATGTTGATGATGGTGCGATATCAGATGGTTGGGAAGATATAGAAATTGATGATGAAGAGGAAGAAACAAATGAAGAAGATGTAAATGAGAATAGTAATGAAAATAATAATGAATCAGAATCAGACTCAGGATTAGAAGGGTATTGTTCATTATTTGATGGACTTAATTCAGATACAGAAGCCTCAGATATAGAATCAATAGATAAAAAAAATACTAAATATACTAATTCAAGTTTAGTATTAACAAGTCATGAATTTAGATCTTCATCAAATTATCCATTATTTCCAAATTTAACATCTGAATAAAAAGTATCAGTTTTTGCAAGGAGTGATTTAAACATTGATAATTTTAATAAAATTGATGATTATAAGACTAATGAGCCTAATGAATTGGATGATACTTCTGAAGATAATTGATGACAATATTGAATAAATATAGATTAGAATAGAGTATAATAGATTATGTTAACTATGTATTATATAATCAATACAATCCATATTACCCTCCTTCCGAGCGCCATTGATTTTATATATTCCATAAAATTCAACCATCAAGTAATTACAATTTGTTACAATGTTACGCAAATTACAATGAAAAACTTTGAGTGAGTCGGTTTTTGAAGTGATTCATTCCCATCAGAACCGAATATGAAACTGCTTATCATCTTTGTACTTTATTAACTCTTTAAATCTATTTTTAAGAGTGCGGTCCCGCTTCATCTCAATAACCATATTTGTGCTTCCTTTATTGGACTAATTGTGCTATATACAGAGTCATTTAATTGATTACTGGGTATTAATATAGTTTATAGATCGATAATACTTTTGTTTATTGATTGTTCTGTTTGTGAAGATGGACGTCATGAATACATAGTGTTGTGTTGTTATTACTTTGTAGTATTGTAGTATTGTTGATCTGTTTGTATAGTTCATATTCTATTTGTCTAGTTGTTCATCGATCTTCGCTTATGTTTTATTTTCCATCCGAATCATTTTCATTTCTCCGGTAAGGATCCGATTTCTTCCCTTTGACCAAAATTCAACAATTTAAATTAAAACAAAATCATCAATTCATCAAATTCATTAACACCTCAATTGAAGTACTAGTCTTATATCAACATATAGTCTACATTCAATTGATATGCTCTCTGCTAGATTACTAAACACTTCTAAAAGATCAATCCATACTTCCACTATAAAAATGTCACAATTCAGAACAGAATCTGATGCTTTTGGTGAATTACAAGTACCAAATGATAAATATTGGGGTGCTCAAACTCAAAGATCTTTACAAAATTTTAAAATTGGTGGTGAAAGAGAAAAATTACCTGAACCTCTCATCAAAGCTTTTGGTGTTTTAAAGAAATCAACTGCTATTGTTAATGAAAAATTTGGTACTTTAAAACCTGAATTAGCTCAAGCTATTCAACAAGCTGCTGATGAAGTCGCCAGTGGTAAATTAAAAGATCATTTCCCATTAGTTGTTTTCCAAACTGGTTCTGGTACTCAATCAAATATGAATGCTAATGAAGTTATTTCCAATAGAGCTATTGAAATTCTTGGTGGTAAATTAGGTTCTAAAACACCAGTTCATCCAAATGATCATGTTAATCAATCTCAATCTTCAAATGATACTTTCCCAACTGTTATGCATATTGCAGCTGTTCAAGAAATTACAAATCATTTATTACCAGAATTACAACTTTTACAAAAGGCATTACAATCAAAATCTGATGAATTTAATGATATTATCAAGATTGGTAGAACTCATTTACAAGATGCTACTCCTTTAACTCTTGGTCAAGAATTTAGTGGTTATGTTCAACAAGTTGCTAATGGTATCAAGAGAGTTGAATCAACATTACCAAATTTAAAATTCTTAGCTCAAGGTGGTACCGCGGTTGGTACAGGATTAAACACCAAGATTGGATTCCCAGAAGCTGTTGCAGAAGAAGTTTCTAAAATTACAGGTATTGAATTCCAAACTGCCCCAAATAAATTTGAAGCTCTTGCAGCTCATGATGCAATTGTTGAAGCATCAGGTGCTTTAAACACTTTAGCTGTTTCATTATATAAAATTGCAAATGATATTAGATATTTAGGTTCAGGTCCAAGATGTGGTTATGGAGAATTATCATTACCAGAAAATGAACCAGGTTCATCAATCATGCCAGGTAAAGTTAATCCAACTCAAAATGAAGCGTTAACAATGGTTGCTACTCAAGTGTTTGGTAATCATTCAGCAATTACATTTGCAGGTGCATCAGGTCAATTTGAATTAAATGTTTTCAAACCTGTTATGATTCAAAATTTATTAAGTTCTGTTAGATTATTAGCTGATGGTTCAAATTCATTTAGATTAAATTGTGTTGATGGTATTAAGGCAAATCGTGAAAAAATTGAAAAAACTTTACATGAATCATTAATGCTTGTTACTGCATTAAATCCAAAAATTGGTTATGATATGGCTTCAAAAGTTGCTAAGAATGCTCATAAAAAGGGTTTAACTTTAAAAGAATCTGCTTTAGAATTAAATGCTTTAACTTCTGAAGAATTTGATCAATTTGTTAGACCTGAATTAATGATTGGTCCAAAGAAATAGGAAAGTTATTTCATCCTATAGGTAAATATAAAAAAGTTTAAATGTATAAAGAAATTGATATTCTATATTATATTATTGTATGTCTATAATCTATTATCTATAAGTCTATTTATATTCTGGATTAAACAAATAAATCAATCCATCTTTCCCTCTAATCGCCCAATCAAAACTAACCTCAACAATCCCTTGTAATCCATCAACACCAGTATGATTAACCCATCCATTAAAAGGTAACTTCCTCAATTCATCGAATTGACTTTCCAAAACCCAACTTTTTAAAAATTCCCAAATATATTTAAAAGAACTTAAGATCCCCTTTTGTAAATATTCATCAGGACCATATAAGAACCATGATAATAATTGAGTTGAAATAATCATGGATAATGGGATATAAATTGCTGCAATATAATCATTACCAAGGAAACTACCTCTCTGATTTATTTTAAATTCGAAAGCAATAGCTAAAATACCAGTAAACATTGAATAAGTCATACCGTATAATAAGAAATCTGGGAATGAATGTGGGTATAATTCTGGTAAGTTTGTTATTGAAGTTAATGTGACATTATGAGAACTTGTGTATTCAATTGATGATGATTTGAATATGTTTGGTAATAAAGGACATAGATCACCGGTTCCTTGGAATGATGAAGAAGTGATTGAACCATTGAAACAGAGTTGATGAACATTGTGGGCAGAAACTGAGATGATCAACAGTGGGAGAATGGTAAGCGGTTTGAACATAGTGATGGTTATGGTATGGTCGTATGGTATTGAGTTGATGAGTGATGAGTTCAAATGAATGAAGTTCCAACTTATCGTAATTATAATTATAGTAATTTTTGATAGACGATGATCGATCCCACTCACACCATCTTTGGTGAACGTCGTGAGTTCAGCTTTGAGGCCCCAGAATTGCAGAATAATTACTAGTTATAACTTATGCGCGTACAGCTTGGACCAAAGTCAAAAAAAACTTCGCGAACCAAAACATGCAAAAAAAAAGGCAACCGCCTATTACTTATTACTTATTATACTCAACAAATTAGTTGACTGAAATAAAATCAATAGTTTAAGAACCATATAAAGGCTCCTAATTGAGAAATGAGAGATACATAGGTAGAAATTTCTAGTGAATTTTCACTAAAAATATTCCCGAAAAGTGACTTGGTTCCAACTTCCGAGCACACAAACTTGAAAAAAAAAGTAGTTATACGTCGTCGGTACACAGTGCATACGTCGTACACTAAAACAAGTAGGATGCCTTCAGGCTTCACGCCTTCACTATACAGGGCTGGTACGTCCAGGCTCCACGGTACATGAATTAGGTATGATCTTTTATAGTATATAATATGAGGTTCGATAATGTTTATTTATGGCAATTGACGGCCGGCCTTATAAACAAGATAATATGTAAAACTTTTATAAGCAATATATGTACTCACGTCGAATAATATGGACTTCACGGAAATGTACAGGATACAACTTATGTAAAACTGCCGTAATATCATATATGGTGGATATTCTAGCTAGTATAAATATGATCATATATACAGAAAGTTTATATATATAATATATAATAAATTGCAAGCTCTGATCATTCAATGTATATATTCTAAAGTCTATTAGTACGTCTGACTTACTAAATACATCCTAGCTAAGCTATAATAATGATGTCGCGATTAGCTAGATAATAGCTGTATATATATATATATATATATATTGATATCGGGATTCGGTATAATCATGTCAAATCGTCACGACTCACAACTAGCTAATTATATGCAAGCTCACAAATAACTTCTTAGAAGGAAGTACTAATATAAGTTCTAACGTTCTAACTACGTGCCCGTACTTATAACTAGATGTTGAGAATATTGAATTATTAAACCAACATTTACTATATACTTGCAGCTGATGATTCATAAATGATGAGCTTGCAAAATCAAGCTGTTAAATTTACATGATCCATGGTCCATGGGTATCAAGTCCAGACTCCTGAATGATCCAACTGAACCCTGATTCTTCATTCTTCATGTCATTTGCAAATAAACATTACGAGTCACGAGTCACGAGTTCATATTACCTGAAACTCATTCGATTCTTCATAAACTTTGCAGTTAAATCATGTACTATATGTTATATGTTTGATTAATGCAGTTAAATCCAGTATAAGTCGTGATTAGTCCTGATCATGTTCAGGCTCTTTATACATTTGCAGTAAATATAGAGCGTACTCATAGTACGCTGGTAAGCTTTCATATAAATACAACAGAAAATTACCCAAGTTCTCAATATAATTAAGATGTTTCAAATTTATTCAATTTATCATAGATCACATTTGATATAAGTTGGCCTCACGCTCATTTAGTATTATAAGATATTTTCAAATTGAAAGATCAAGGGGGTTCTTCGGTATGATCATGACTTTTACAGCTTCTAATTATATCGTCAATATGATGATTTTCCTAGTTTTAATGGTCAGTGGTACACTAGCAGCTCAAGTTTCTCATGTTAATGATACCATTTATGCTACAGACTTGGTCCACGTCAATGGTTCTTTAAGTTTAAGAGGTGGTAATGTCAAAAGAGATATTTCAAGTGATACCGACCTTGATGTCGCTTTCAAAAACGTTGCATCATCGGTTGTCCTTAATGAAGAAGCTGCTTTAAACTATGAGAACAGTTTGTCCAACATTGTTAATAATAGTACTTCAATTGATAAGCGTGATGTTGTTAATTGGATTGCAGGTACTTTGACGACCTGGGCTGTTGCAAGTGGAACTGTTGCATATATGGCACAGTATTGTATGAATCAAAGAAGTGGTGATAATTTTTTTAAAAAAAACTGGGCCTGTGTGATGTTGGCACAAGCAATTACTATTGGTGCTACAACCTCATATGCGTACTTAGCTTATCAGGGTACAATTTCGGCAGGTTTTCAATATATTTCAGGTTTGGCAAATTCCAATGGTAGTAAAATAAATAAACGTGAAGCTGAATTTGATATTCCTAATTATGGTTGGTACAATCATTCAAGTTTGGCACATCAAATTGGTGCTCAAGGGCTTTCAATTGATAATATCGAATATGAATATGCGTTTGTTGGAGACGATGGTACACCATTCATTCATAGACCAAAATACAGACTTTCATTAAATTCAAAGCCTTTAGTGGAAATCTCTATGCATAATGGAACCTTATTTTCTCATATTGGTGATTTGGGGTATAATGATGATACAACAGACCCAGAGAAACCTGACAAAAGAGATTATGTTGGTGAGGATGAGTGGAATCGTGTCTATTTCACACAAGGTGGTTTATTAGAAGAAGGTTGCAAGTACGATGGTAGTTCAGAAACTTTGACCATGCCAAAAGATTTGAATATGGTGTACAATCTTTTAAATGATTTTACTGGTTTTTGGTACTACAATTCTGACAAGGTTACTCACTGGTACATTAAAGATAATAATCATAACAAAGATATTGCTGAAGGGTTGTTACAACGTAATACTGAAAATTTCGGTTATTGGCAGTTTACTCAACCTTATAATTTATGTTACGGTGACGGTGATTGGGCTTGATGACGTTGTCCTGTGTATATTCTCATTACTTGAGCATTAACATTAAGTAAATACAGATTTATTATAACAACTTACAAGAAACAAATTTTAGACGTAGTTTGTACAGATTCTGCCTATCAGGTTAGAAGCCCTGCCCACCCTTCTTTACTTCCCACCACCATCACGGCATAGTTGAAAATTATGGCGTTCAACAAATCAAATTTAAATGAAAAGTAATCCTTTTAGAACTCTTGTAAACCATTGAATGAAATTATTCAATTCTTTGAAATCAATAAGACCAGTGCTTACTCAGAGAAGATCATTAAAGACAATGTCTGAACCAAACTTTACCTCTTTATTTAAAAAGTATGTAACTCCTTTGTTGATCTAGTACTATAAATACCAACTAACTAACTCACCAGAATTGATGAATTAAAACCAAAATTCATTGAAAGATTAAGATCCGCTGTGGAAATCCCATCAGTCTCAGGTGATGAATCTCTTAGACCACAAGTTGTTAAAACTGCTGAATTTTTACAAAAAGAACTAATTGCACTTGGTGCTCAAGATATTGAATTAAGAGAATTAGGTACACAACCACCACCAGTTGCAAACAAGGATTTACAATTACCACCAATTGTCCTATCAAGATTTGGTAAAGACCCATCCAAGAAAACTGTATTAGTTTATGGTCATTATGATGTTCAACCTGCTGCTTTAGAAGATGGTTGGAATTCTGATCCTTTTAAATTAGTTGAAAAAAATGGAGTTCTTTATGGTAGAGGTTCTTCTGATGATAAAGGTCCTGTTATTGGTTGGTTAAATGCTATTCAAGCTCATAAGGAATTAGGTTTAGAGTTACCAGTTAATTTAATTACTGTTTTTGAAGGAATGGAAGAATCTGGTTCCCTTGGGTTAGATGAATTAATTAAAAAAGAAGCTAATGGTTATTTTAAAGGTGTTGATGCTGTAACAATTTCTGATAATTATTGGTTAGGTACTGAAAAACCAGTTTTGACATATGGTCTTAGAGGAGTTAATTATTATGAAATTGAAGTTAGTGGACCAAATGCTGATTTACATTCTGGATTATTTGGTGGGATTGTTTCAGAACCATTAAATGATTTAGTTAAATTATTAGCAAATTTAGTTGATGGTCAAGGTAAAATTTTAATTAAAGGTATTGATGAACAAGTTGCTCCATTAACCGAAAAAGAAGATAAAATTTATGATGATATTGAATTTGATGTTAAAGTGTTGAATGATGCTACAGGTTCTGAAACTGCTTTGTATAATGATAAAAAATCTATTTTACAACATAGATGGAGATATCCATCTTTATCAATCCATGGTATTGAAGGTGCCTTTGCAGAAGCTGGTGCTAAAACTGTTATCCCTGCAAAAGTTAAAGGTAAATTTTCAATAAGAACAGTTCCAAATATTGAATCTAATAAATTAACAGAATTAGTTATTAAACATGTTGAAGAACATTTCGCAACCCTCAAATCACCAAACCAATTAAAAGTTGGTTTAATTCATGATGGTGATTATTGGTTAAGTGATCCTTTTAATGAAAATTTCACTGCTGCAAGAAAAGCCACCAAGGCAGTTTGGGGTATAGAACCAGATTTAACAAGAGAAGGTGGTTCAATTCCAATTACTTTAACTTTTGAAAAAGAATTGAAAACTTCTGTCTTGTTATTACCAATTGGTAGAGGTGATGATGGTGCTCATTCAACTAATGAAAAATTAGATTTAAGTAATTATATTGAAGGTGTTAAGACTCAATCTGCTTATTTACATTATTATGCTCAAGGTGAGAAATAATGTTACTCATAGTATATTACTTTTTATAATTTATTTAAATATTGATGTTGATTTTAACTTATTGATCTTCTTTTGTATTGTGGCTAAATTTAAACAATAGCATTCATACCCGCGACTTGAAAAAAAATAAACTTCAGATCTGATCAATTTACGATGACAAATACTAATACTTACCCCAGGACCCAGTGCTCAATAGGAATCCATTTAGCCACAAAGGTCAAGGATCTTAACAATGATCAAACCAATCCCAGTTCATATCCTTGGAGCAGGGTCAATAGGTATATTCATAGCTTCAAAACTTTCAAATTTGAAAACCTCACCAAGTATAACTTTATTATTAAGAAATTTATCAAAAGTTGAAAACTTCCAATCAGTTTATAATTCCACGATTCAATTGAAATCTAAAATCACTCCTCAAGTTGATATCCAAAAATTTAAATTCAATTCCTCATGTCCAGAATCATTCATTTCTAGTCCTAGTATTATTGAAAATTTAATAATAACTACAAAAACTTATCAAACAGAAGAAGCCCTTCAAAAATATCTTCCTTTTATAAAACCATCATCAAATATTATCCTTGTGCAAAATGGTCTTGGTGTCCCACAAAAACTTTATGAGAACATATGGCCAAATTTACAAGAAAGACCTAATTTATTCCAAGGTGTCATTGGTCATGGTATTAATACCCAGGGGGGTTGGATTTTTACACATACAGGATTAGGTGATTTAAAAATATCCAAAATTCCTAAAGATTTAAATAATCCTGATAAAGAATCTGTACAAAAACCTGAGATTGTTGAATTATTAGAAAATTGTAAAGAATTAGATACTATATGTTTTGAATATAGTGATTTATTATTATTTCAAATTAAAAAATTCGTGGCTAATGCAAGTATAAATTCTATAACATCAATTATAGATTGTATAAATTATGAATTAAGAAGTTATGAAGGACTCCAGGGGTTAGTTTATGATACCATAAGTGAAATAATTGATATTTTAGTCACAACAACACCAATAATTAAAAAAAATCCTCAATGGAAGACAATATTAGATAAACAAGAATTAACTAAATTTGTTTTATATTATGCTACAGAAGTTCATGCAAATTCTTCAACTTCAATGAGACAAGATGTTTTAAATAATAGAATTACTGAGATTGATTACCTAAATGGATATATTGTTAAATTGGCTGAAGAGAATGGTTTAAAAGCAGATGTTAATAAGACTATAACTAATTTGGTTAAATTGAGAAGTTCGGTTAATAGATCAAGAGCAAAACTTATATAAATTTATAAATAGATGTAAATATTCTGATAGATAAAAGCTACATGATCTGATATGAAAAGTAGTGAATTTGTATATTGATAAAAACGGTATGAGATCTTAGATATTCAATTGTGTGATATTGTAAACAATCAACAACAAATTGATATCAGATCTTCATGTCTAAGATATTTTGAACTCTGAAATCTGATCAAAACTATTATGACCAATAATAATTTGAATATATCATGTTTTGAAACAGATTAGACACAATAACAATCGATGCAACTTTCAGTAAAGTAACTAACAATATCATGAATCAAAAGCAAAAAAAGTAGATAATTAATTCCTTTATATTGCAATATCACAGATGATTGAGTGTACTTTAATCAATAAATTCTTTCAAATCTTAAGAAATGAATGATGGTTATAACGAATTTTGATATTGAATTGAAGACAGCATTATATTAGAACATTCAAAATCTTGAAAGATAACATCAAAAACATTAATGAGAATATAATGATATAGTACTATTTAGATTGTAGACGTTTATGAATAAATTTAATTTTGAAAAGTTTAAATTAACCAGGAGCGCAAAAAAAAATTCAATTACACGCGAATTATGTAACATGAATTTATTAACAGTGGCCTCAATTACTTATTGTTTACTTCGTGTTCAAGAATCTCAGTACAAGTTATATTATATCAATTTATTTCAGACTACAATACATTTACTGCTCAAAATTTTGAAGGATGAATTATGTATACTATAATTATATATATTCCAAAAAAAATTGCAAAGAAATTCATTTGATTTATTTGTGTATGATATTGTAGTCAATCAACAACAAGATAATCAATGTATATTTTGTTTTGTATTGAAACAACTGATATTTTATCATCAAATTAACGGGTTTTTTTGTCGAATGTAGAATCAATGACATGATTTTCAATTATAGCTTGATTTCCGAAGCTTAAATAAGGACCTAGTCGCCTTCCAACAATAAACATTTTCAAAGAACTGTCGCCCAAATACACCGTGAACAAATTGCCACATAAGCGAAGTGTAAGTACAAATATAACATCAAAAAGACAACACCAATTTTGACGAGTTTAAGAAATCCCCTTAAGATAATTAATTTAAAATAAAAGAAGACGTACGACGTTAGAAAAGAAAATTTTGTTTTTTGATTTTTTTCCATCATCATCAAAATTTTAATTCGGGTGCAGTTTGATTTGATGCAGTCAACTATCTCATAAGACTTTGACTGATTGATAACGTTGCAAGTTTGATTAATAGATCAAGGGATAAACTTTTATAGATTGAGCTTCAATAGTTGTAAATGAACTGGAAAAGTTGTGAAGAAATCTACATGTGATCTGTATGAATTAAAGGTACTGGATTTGTATATATTGATAAGAAAAGTATGAGACCTTTGAATATTCAATTGTGTATGATATTGTAAACAATCAACAACAAATTGATATAGGATCTTTATCTAGTTTATAATTTTGAATTCAAGAGTACTGATCAAAACCGGAAATATACTAGGATCAATAATTTTGAAGAAGTCATGAGTGATAAGCTTAATCATATTAATACGCCCCATGCGGAATGCCTGAATTGCTAATGCTCATTCCTATTCTTTATCAGGTTATACCGAACTCAAGTTTTATGTGAATGATGGAACCAAATTCCCTTTTTCAAATCAACCACACATGGCTGATAAAAACAGATATTTTGTTTAATGATATAATGGAATAGTTAGCATACTCAAAACTCAAACAAGTGAACGTCGTATTTAATTATTGTCGAAAATTTTATCCTACAATTTGATAATCCGCGAATTACATGTGACATAAATAATCATATCATATATCTGTGTCTTAAGAATAATCATCTATGATCGAATAGAGCAACAATAATTCATTTATAATTGCTGTTAATGCCAATATATGATAAATCTACATGATTAATTCTTAGTCATATCAATATGAAAAATGATGTATAATTATACAGCTTAAAAAATATAAAGAAATTCATTTGATCTATCTGTGTATGATATTGTAAACAATCAACAACAAGGATATGGTCAATATTTCTTATGATTTATTAGATCATATACAAGATCATGATCAGTTCTAACGTCACATATCGACTTGATCATCATTGACGATATAAATTAAAGCAGACGTAATGTTAAAACTTCAACATAATCAGATATAAATAAAGGAGCTTCCGAATTTCGTTGAACACAACTTATTTCTTTATAAAAGAGTGATCAACCGAATTCTATCAAAAGTGACTGGTTATGGATTAATAATGACCTTCAAAAACGAACCAAAAAACGGAAAAGTAAATGATTTGATACTCTTGAATTCTTTATAATAGAATGAGATATTTCCCTTGGTAATTCAAATATTCAAATAGACCATGGAGAAAATTTTAGTATAATAAGATTCCAGAAAAAATTGATATTAAAATTCCCAAAACAGTGCGCATACCAGTAGTATAACCATGTGACTAAATTTAAATAGTTTGAAGTACACCGTATTATTCAATATTTCACCGTTGAGGATATCAACTATTAACATATTGAGGAAATATCATGAGCATGAAAAGGGGTATATGTAAATAATCTGAAAAGACGAAGAAATTTACATAATCTCTGTATCATGAAAAGTAGTGAAAATCAATTGTATATTAAAAAAGCTTTTGAGATCTTTGAATATTCAATTGTGTATGATATTGTTAACAATCAACAACAAATTGATATTAGATCTTTATCTATTAATTCATGATTTTCAATTCAAAAACTAATCAGAACTAGTATATACTAGTTTACTAGGATGCTAGGATTAATATAATATTGAATATTCTCATATTGTCAGCTAGCTAAATCTTACATCAGTTCAGAAAATGAGATTTTCAGAGATTAAATGTTATAGTCACGTCACCAATTCGATCACAAAATCATATGAAAACAATCTAAGTTAGCTGAATTGGGTTGTGTTACACCAAATATTAATGGCCCCAACAGCTTTAGATTCTTTGAATGAAAAAAAAAGGATGAATCGGAAAAACTGGTGCTCAAACCAACAATATAAGCATATGAGATATGAGATATGACTCAATTTAAATCAAATTATAAGTAACTAAATTCCAATTCAATACTTAAATGAATACAATGATCCAGATTTTTTAAAGTTTTGTATATTTTCAATAAACAGATTGTTCAAATCTTTATAGTACAGCTATTGGTATTACACACAACAATATTAAACATGCAGATTACCAGATTAACAAACGTGGTGGTAGTTTTGTTTTTATCAATAGTAGCTATGACCTTAGAGGCTAACTTAACTAGGTTTGCTGATTGTATTTCCTATTATTCAAATGAAGATTATACATACAATATTGAACAAGGTGTGATTGCTGTATTCCCAGAAAATGATAGAGTCATAGATAGAAGAGGTGTTGATAGTGTTGTCTTTAGATGTGCACAAATGATTGGTGCTCCTGGGTGCTTTTATCTTAGACAAAATTCTCATCCTGCTTATACTCCTGTGCAAGCATTAACTGGTGTTCAGCTACTTGAACAAACAATAGAAGGTGTCATTTCCCTAGTCGAAGATCCTAGAACAAACACAAATAATAGAACTGGGACGCTGGAAAGTCGACGTGATACTGCATACTACGGTTTTGGTGGATTTAGTACAGAACAGAAACATTAATCAGTTATATAGTAGAATGAATATATGAATTTATACAACAACAGCATTCTAATCATATATCTTTATTCATAATTGTAAATAAGCTGTAAAAATTCCATCATCAACTGGTTCGTTTGATTCTTAATCAATAGCCTATTAAAGTTTAAATCATATGCATCTTTTAATGAATTATCAGTATTTGAAATATTCATGAATCGTCAATTTAACTTCGTCAACATCTGATTCGAGACGTCTTGATCTTCTCCTGCTCTTCTTTGCCATGTCATAAGAGTGATCTTGATCATCTGTAATTCACAGTAAATTTGAACGACTTGTTTATGTATTGAATATTTTCACCTGGAACAAGTTTAGTTGTGATTAAATTGTCAGATGATCCTTGAAAACATAATCATTAATCTTTTTCATGTTGTTTTGTCTATTTGAAGACTTCTGACAAAATTTTTTGGTGGTTAAAATTTCTATAGATCAGTAGCAACATCAGTAAGTATCATTATATATATAACAGCATGATCACAAGAAACTAATTCATTTAAGTCACTGAAGTTTGAATCCATGGATCCCTTTGAAACTTTAGTTAACACAAATGAAAGTGTTGATGTTTTGAAAAGTAAACAAAGGAATAGTTGATTACATAATACACCAATTCTAAAACCACTTAAAGTGTACATTATTGTATATTTGGTGACTTTAAAAGAAGGATGATCCAGATGATATTCCTTAATAAAATAGCGGCTATCTGCTCATAACACTTTCATACTACCATCTATGTTTTAGTATTTTATCTTGTTTGATAAGGGGACCAAGATTTGCTTGGTCCGCTCTTGGGACCCAAATTCAATTTAAGCGCGATCATTAAATGTCCAATCCAACCCCAGTTTTTAATCCAGCTTAACACAACTATGATACAGGTATAATAACTAAAAAAGCACCGTGATAAAAATATAATGAGGACAACAAGATCATCATTGCAACATTTGATCAGGACAATCATAAATCCTGTGAAACATACACCCACAGATTCACTCAAATCGCTAAGTTTTACTCCAAGATCACTAATACTATTGTCAAATTCAAGAAACATACAAAAGGCAACTCAAGATATTCTTGAACTGTCCAATGCCAGTCAGGCATTATCAAGGGTACTTGATATCATTAAGCTATCCAATTCCAATCAGTCATTATCATTGGTACTTGCTTCTGTGGATTCTGTGTATCAAGATTACACCTCTGAAATTTGGTTATCGAAACCATTGACATTCCAAGATGCTTTAACTTTAGATGAAAATGGTGATAAATTTCAACAACACAAGACTCAATTAACCTTCGATTTCCATAAAGATCAGATTAAATTACCATTGGTGAGGACAGATCCTTTTACTGATTTCCCATATACCTTATGTTTCAAGCTACAAGATGGTTCATTTTCACCAATATTATCTGAATTATCTATTTCATTACCGCTGATTCCATCTGAAGTTAAATCAAAGACATCTTTGGAAGTCATACATCAAGATTGGTTCAGAATCACAAGTCATTTAGATAATATGATCAAGACTATAAACGGTAAACCCGCCTCAGAAATATTACTATCTAAACTAAAAGATGCAAATTTAGGGAAGACTCAAGAATCTGTTTTCTTAGAACTCAGATCAAAAGGTGTATCAATAAATAAATATGAAGTGATTGCAGGAGGTGGTGAATATGGCGCTAAGAGTGAAATGTTGGTATTGAACTGTGATAAGCTCCCACAGGCTGAAAATTTAGAAGGAAGATTCTTATGTTCCATTGGAAATGTTGATAATCAAAACCCCAAAGGACTCATAATAGAACAAGTATCTGATGATTCAAGAATAGTCTTGAAGGATAAAGATATATTACTTGATAATCATCTAAGAATCGGTAATGAAGCTGGGTTTGAGTACAATGAAGTGAATTTCAAAGCAAGAGATGATCAAGTTGAATTACAATTCAAGGAATGATGTGCTACGATTAAACTACAATGATAAAATTTTCACCAATTCTATAATATTAAAATTGGCTTTGTATACAAAAACAAAAAAAAAAAAAAGACCATAAAGATCATGCAAACAGAAAGGACCATAAAAGATCATGCAAATAAAAAAACAAATGAAGAACCATAAATGGTCCTGATGCAAAACAAAAAAGCAAAACAAAAAAGCAAAACAAAACAACAAAACAACAAAACAAAACAAAACCAGAGTAAACCCATATTTCTCAGATATAAAGAGCACAAATTCCCCCAAAGATGAACTCAATTATCAAAACCATATGAACCTCTTATGCAAAAAAACCAAACCAAAACAAAACAAATGAATGATCAACCGCTGACCATTCTTACCCATCCACCCTCCATTAACTAGTTTAAAAAAATATAACAAAACAAAGCAAAACAAAACAAAAAGATGAATAAATGATTAACCGCTTACCACCAACCACCAACCACCACCGCCATAAACTAGTTATATTGAAAAATATAAATGCTGGCTTAAGATAATGTCCCCACCATCATCAAAAGCAACCACATGTAACTTCAATACCATATGTATATTCATCTCTCAAAAAGTACTCATTGGTTTCCCCATTCCAACTCAAACTTCAATCAAAACGCCTATGACATATAACTCAAATTATTGAGAATAATCTCATCAAAGACCTCAATATTAACTTGACTCTTATAGCTCAAACTGAACTAAAATCCCCTCCCTTCTCCCCTATCTATAATTGGATAACTAAAATCCAAACAATTCATGAACAAAATGTTCAAGACATGAACTGAAAACTAGTAATATAATATGTACAAGAAAATAAACATGATGATATCTTTCAATCATCATCTCTCAAAACAATCATATAAATGTTTGAGATAAATGTGATATTAACGTAATCATTTTGGACCGGACCCACAACAACATATAACAATCTGAAATATAAACATAATTCAATTATAACAATGGTACTAAACAATTCAGCCCCCCAACTAAATTGTTTGTACTGATATATTGCTCATATAAATTCCTCAAAGTGGTTGAACTAGTATTAACACCTTGGGTATATATGCAAAGTAATTTGATAGTATTACCTTGATGTTATATTATAATATATGCAAAGTAATTGAACTTAATCACACCTTGATCATATATAACTCAGTGATATATTATTAATATATGTGATCATGTTATATTTATGTGTTGTGGATAAGGAAAAGAAAAAAAGAATAAAGATATCATGAAATAAACTAGAGGATTTGACTCCCTTTATAGTTTTTTAGAATGAATATTGACCTATGTTGATGGATTGGTTTTCTGTTCAATGTATCCACTTTCTGTTCGAGTATATCCATTTTCTGTTTGAATGTATTTATTTTCTGTTTGATCATATATCGAGGAGTTTGAATGTAATACATTATACAAGTGCTGCTCATAGCTGGTTATCCTCTCCTGCGGTCTATATTTTCGATATACTACTAGGAGGGATTTTTTGAGTTTATTTTCAATATAGCTTGCAGACAACATAGTAGACGGTAAGTAACGTACTCATCGAAGCTCTAAGTTACAATATACATTTGGTTATTTACTTAAAAATGTATAATATAGTGTAGTGCTTTATACAGATTGAATTAATATGTTATACATATTAGCCCGGAGCCAGCTAGCGAAATAGATTCAGAAGTCATCTAAATCACTATTATGACCAACAAAGAAATTCCAATAGTCAATTGATTGAGTTTTTTCAAATGCTGAACTGAAAAGTTCTGGAATATCAACTGAAGAACATTCATCATCACTTTCATCTTCATCAATAACCATGATGAAATCACGAGATGAATCACAGTTATGGAAATGTGATTTATCAGTTGTAATTAATGGTGCAAGCATCCAATAATGTTTTGATTCCCATTTGATTCCATTACTATGAACATCAAGGAAATGAACAAGCTCTCCAATCTCAAAATTTTCTGGTTTAGAATTGAAAAACATAAAATCTGGGGAAGATGTAGATGTAAAATCAATACCAGCTTTTTTTGATTTATTTTGATTGAAAATTGAACTAATTTCATTGACTTGACTATTTGGAAAACAGAGAAGTCTTTCAAGAACATCATCAAGTTCATAATCCTTATTCTTAATGATCATAATGACTTGACTTCTTTCATGAGCAAATGGATCATTAATATGACGTTTTGGAACAATTTCAAAAGTTGCAATATCCATAGAGACCCTTGAAGAACCAAATAATGCGTTTAATTTGGAATGGAATGGAGCATTTGATCTACCAAATTGTTTAAGGAAACTTTCACCATATGCCAATTGTGTATAAGCACCATTTGAGCTAGTATTATCTAAAGGCTTAACCATGTAGTCAAATTTGAGGAAATAATCTCTTTCAGGTTCTGTTGGAACTGGGGGTGAAGGAGGAGTAGCACCAGGAACAAGAATATCAGGAATGTATCTTGGCTTTGAACGTGATTCAAGTCTAGCTTGTCTCTTGTTGTTCAATAATGTGTTGTATCTGAGGGTTTTGTAAGCAGCTAAAGTACCGGATTTCATTTTCAGTATATGTTATATTGATGAAAGTGGGATTTAGTGATGTTTAAAAGAAAGAAAGAAATTCAAAGTTTCAGGATGTTTGGTTTCTTTTATAGTTTAGAATGTGTACACTGTGATCCTTTGAGAGAGAATAATACTCATAGCTCATTACTTGAGTGTGATTTAATTGATATATTTAGTTCTGTGTTGCTCAAGTAATATGAGTTGATATTTCGAGAGATTTTATATGAGCTCTGATGAAAAAAAAAAGATGATTGATTAAAAAGGACGTATAAGCTAATATACTCCTACAGCGATATCAGTATAATAGATTCAATACCATTAAAATATAGATTCATGTATACCTGCAAATGTTGTATTGTGTACAAATTTTGTGATATAATCATTCGTAATTCTGCGAGATCAAAAATCTTCCAAATCACCATCTTGACCAATCATAAAATTCCAATGATTGATAACGTTTGTTCTAATCATTGACATATTGAAGAGTCTTTCGAACTTATAAGGTCTATAATCTGGTCTTGTTTCATCAATAACCAACAAGAAATCACTTTGAGGATCAGTATCTTTAAAATGGAATCTTTCAATTCTCAAGCTTGGTGAAATACAATAATAAAAACAAGTTCTCCATATGATATCATCTTGATTAAGCTCAATGAAATCAACAAGGTCATTAAATTCAAAATTCCCAGGTTTTGTATTGAAGAAGATAAAATTTGGCGGAGTTACAGACTCAACATTATTAGGATCGAAATGTTCTTCATTAGTTAGATTGATTTGTCTTTTAGTATCTTGATCAAAAATTGAGCTTTGATTGACATATCTATTAGGGAAACAGCGGAGTCTATCAATAACATCATCAAAATCATAGAATAAGCTTCTAAAAATCCAAATTTCTTGTACTTTATCATAAGCACCACTATCAGTAATATGTTTCTTTGGTGTTATTTCAAACCTTGCAATATGCATTGGGGTTTTAGGAGAAAACGCAAGCTCTTTTAACCTTTCTTCATAAGGTATATTGCGATCAGCAATAATATTAAGAAATTTTTCATTAGGTGTAAATTGAACCAAATCCTTGCAATAACGTCCATCAAAAGTTAAAGGGTTGATATTGTAATTCTTGAATAAATTATATTCCTTTTCAGGAGCTGATGATGATTTAAATTCTTTATCAGGAGAGTTCTTTTGGAGTTCTTTTTGTTTGATTAAGGGGTCTATGGTAGGACTCTCGATGTTATTCAAGATTCTAATTGTTTCACGTTTGCTTTTGATAAGTGTGCTTTTGTTATTCATTTTGATTTTTTGTTTATGATATAGAGTATTAAGAAAGAAAGAAAATAGAAGAAGAGATGTTGAGAGATCAGAATCCCCTTTTATACTTTTCTATAATCATGGTTGAGTTCTTTTGACTAAACAGACATTTGTGTATCCATGAGTATATTATATGAGAAATATAGCTCCAATATTGTGAGACCATTATGAGAAACTTTGAGGTATTTTAAAATCCATACAAGCCATTGCTAGTATGATGACATCCACAGACTACCCATGAAAATCATCTTTGAGTGATTCATACCCTGTTCCTGTTGTTTATTGTTCTTGAAAAAAATATTTTTGACTGTCACGAAAACACGGTAAAGAAAAAAATAAAATAGCCTTTCACAGCGCACACAAATATCATCACAAGATCTTAACAAAACACAGGGTTTCCCAGAATAACAAAGGGTGAAAAGGAATAAGAGCATGAAACCCAGCATACGATGTGCCAGACATCACTGTCGTACGATTTACAACCCAGTCACTTATAACCTGCAACGCTCATACAACTCATTACCATTCAAGCCAAAAGCATTGTTTTATCCACATTCTAGTAATAATATCCAAAGAGTATCACATGAACTACAAATTTTGAAAGATATAGATCCAAGCATTCAAGTTGTCACTGCAAGTATTGATATGAAATATAAGGATGCGATTGGTGAAGCATGGTTTGATAAACCAATAAATATCAACTCATACAGACGGTATAAAGATGTTGAGAGTGAGATCAGTACTGCTTTTGATCATTTTAGAATGGTTATTCACAAAAAGAAGATTGATCTTTCATTTATTCATATGTTTTTAGAAGAACAGATTGTCAATATGTATGTCAAAGAACCACATGGTGAATTTGGTAACCTTTTAACACAACTTGAAGTTGAATTACCATTTGATGAGAATGAAACAACTTATACATCAAAATCACAATATAAGGCTATTTCTGGGAAATTAAAAGTGAATGAAATTTCTGAAGAAGATTATTTAATAAAAAAGTTGAGTGGATTTAATGCTGGTGCATTATTTGAAAAACTAAAAGACAAAACAGAATTAATGGGTAAAGATTATAAATATTTACTTGAGGTTAATGAAAATGGTAAAAGAAATAGAGTAAGGGTTCATGATGAACATTTTGGTGAAGAAGACTTGGGGATATTGATAGATTCACCACCGCCAGCAGTGGGGACAAATTGTCAATTATATCAACTTTGTATGGATGATTTATATACACCAGTGATATTTAATGGTCTTTTAATTGAAAAATATCACAAGAAGAATCATAAACATTTTTTAAGAGATGATGTAATCGTGGAAAATGTTTTAAATTTGGGTGCTACTAGTGGGTTTATGGTTGATGATAGACAATATATTGGTTTTGGTGATCATGTTAAAATTGAAGCCATTGATCAATAGTTGAATGACAACTTTTTTTACGACAAATAATGATCATATAATTGAATTGTATATGGAAAAAGGTATAGAAAACTTGTATATAGATGAGCTATGAATATAATATTTAATAAGATAGATCAACGTATTGCAAGCTAGTACTGAACAATAAATTCATCATATGCAGACAACTATTCGATCGCGTCGCGACGTTATAATACATGAATTGATTGAAGTATAACAACAAAAATTTCAATGATATTAAAAACTCTGACCTATAGATCGATTAAATCATAAAGAAATAGATAAAATTGGACAATTGTCTATAAAAATTAGTAAAACTATCTATATTAAGTGTTAAAAATTGGAAATTAACAAAAAAATAAAGCTATTCCGATGCGGGGAGTCGAACCCCGGTTTGCCCGGTGAAAGCGGACCGTGCTAGCCGTTACACTACATCGGATTACTTGATATTTTACTAATCTGCTGGATTACCGGGTTAGATATCGCAAAAAAAAAGCATATATCGCAAAAATCGCCTCATTTTGAGCTTAAACTCATATAAGATGATGTTAAAAGTAGTTATAAAAGTTCACACAAAGTCTCAGAAAGATTGAATTGTTCATTGTCGAGTTAAATGTGATTTTATTTCACACAAAATTTTCAATTCTGCCAAATATTACTGGTTCACTAAAATTTTCAGATATAAGCCGCCCACGTAGAGAAGAAAATTTGCACATAACCATTAACTAACTCATTAACTCGCTCTGGGTAGTTGATGTCTATTGTAGGGTGAGTGATGCCCTTTTCTAAAGAGAAGTATTTGATCATTAATCTGGCTAGCAATCTGGATTTCACTGAATAAACTTGTGATCAGTTCACCTTTAAGTATATATAGCATATTTGTGTTTTGTGTTATATATCCCAAAGCCATAGGTTTTTCAATTATCTAAAGGATAGACTACAAGGGTTTAAGTTCTTTGTGATTGTTAATACATGTGGCTCATCATTTTCAAATACTTAATTTAGAGTTAAACCAGCTGACGTAGCTTAGATTTAATCACTTACCAATAACTGTTAAGATCTTTTTGAAGCATGGCATTAATGGCATCAGTAATAGTACCATCAACTACAAGAGAATCAATTCACTTCATAAAACATTCATATAATAAGTAATATATAGATACATAAGTCAAGCCAAATTATGGATTGCAATCACAACAATGACCCTGATTGAGCTCTATGTTTCCAAATAGAATTTTGATCAGGATAAGGAGAAGAATTGGTTAATAGATTAGATCTAATAATTTCTAAATCTTCTGGAGTTAATTCTAAATATTTCAAACAATAATTTTCAATACCACCAAATTTTTCATTAAATAATTCAATTGAAGCAATCATACTTTCATATTTTGAACTAATTAAATTATTAAACATATCTTCTGGGGTTAATAATAGCAGATCTTTGAAGTGTTCATTAGTTGTTGATGATGAAGATGAAGTTGATTGATTTTTCATTATTTCCTCCATACCTGATATAAATTCCTTTTTAATAGTTGCATGATCTGGTATTAGACCAATAGTAGTTAATTCATATTCTTTAGCAATAATATGATTATCAACACCTAATAGCAACAAGATCAACATTGCCATAACACCTGTACGATCTTTACCAGCGGTACAATTAAACAAGATTGGAACATTCTTTTTATCTCTCAAAAATAAAAACACAGATTTAAATGCATAAATCCCATGATTTAACATATTTTCATAAACATATTTATAAGTAAACCATGAAGTTAAAAGATTTTTATACCTTAGGGCAATAGCTTGTGGTGATGCATCAGTTTTAGTGAAAACTGGGATATTATTAATATTTATACCTTCAATTTCTAAACCACCAGCTTTTTTGAATTCTCCATATGATCTAAAATCAAAAACACTCTTGATGCCAATTTTCTTCAATTGTGATTCACCCAAGGGAGTAATCTTTGAAGTATTTGCAGATCTGAAAATTATACCAGCTTTAACATATTTTCCACTATTTTTAACTTTCCAACCTCCAATATCTCTAAAGTTTGAAATTCCATCAATTGATTTCCATCTTGGATATTGATAAATGAAATAATTTGACTTTTTGAATCGGTGAACCTCATTAATTGATGAAATCCAATCCAAAATAATCTCAACAGCTTGATAATTATAATTAACTCTATTTTTTTTAGTTATTGGATAATTATTAGGGTTTAGCCTGCTGGAATTTTCATCTGTAACAACTTGTGAACCATAATAATTATGATCAGCATAATTAATAAATTTTAACGTATGTCTTGAACCCAATAGATTTGCAAAATTTGAAGAATCTTCCACAGGTACAATATGATCATGTAATCCATAAATACTTAAAACTTGAACTTCATCATTGATAAATTTAATATCATCTAAATTTTGTGAACCTAAATCATTATTTTCTTCATCTGAAATCCTTATATCTTCATATTTACCTAATCTATATTGAGTTAAAAAAATTCTACTAAAATTTTCTTTTAAATCACCAATATTTAACAAAACTGTTTGATTAAATCTACCTGAAGTATTAATAATATTTTGAACAAATCTATAAGGTTCACCTTTATCTAATTTTTTTTGTTCTTCAATTGCCCATCTAAAAGCAGCAACCGAGCCTCTTGAATGTGCAATAAAAGAATGTGTAATTAAATTAATTCCAATTTCTTTATATGTAGAACCTTTTGCGAAAACATCATAACAAATATTGATATCCTCAATATCATGAATCATTTGTCTACCAAATTTAACATCTTCATTATCTTGAGAGTCTCCACATCCTCTAAAATCAAATCTAAAACTGAAAATACCTTGCTTTGAAGCTAATTCTTGAGCCAATATAGCTTGATAACAATAATTTTTATGACCACCTTTACCATGTAATATTAAAGCTAATTTATGAGTTGGTGGACTTGACTTGAGGAATAATTCAGGTTTTGATAATAATTCTTGTTCAGAAATTAATGCATTTTGTGGTATTGTTAAAATACCCACTAAACCTTGAGCATTGGGGTTTTTAGAAGTTGGAATTGAGATTGATAATAGTTTTTCATTTTCTTTAAGCTGATAGTTTGTACAGACCTCATTAGGTAATAGCTTGACTGTGCTCATCCTTGATAATTGTCCACTAAAACTTCAAGTAATCAAAAGATCTCTAATTCAATTAACTTTTATACTCAACGTTTTTTCATTTTGAGGAGGTCCCTTTATAAATTCGTCCGAGGATGAAAAAACTAAAATTTACGAAGTTGTTTAAATAGCGAGTATATCCGAAAGCCAAATACGAAGTCAAAAAAAAAAATTCATCATCAATTCGTTAATTTTTTATAAATAATTAATTTATGAACAAGAATATATAGAGAGTGTGAATACTGTTCATTCATTCAGCCATTCATCCTGGTAAATCTCTTGCATAGTTGGTCTTTTCTTAATATCTCTTTGTAAGATTTTCTTAATCAATTTTATACATCCTTCACTTAATATATAAGGAATTCTTAAATCTCCATCCATAATCTCATCAACATTATAAAATGGATTTTCTTTATAAATCAATGTATATAATAAGATCCCCAAAGACCAAACATCTTGTGGTTTACCTTCATATGGTAAACCATTTAAAACTTCTGGTGCAGCATAATCTAAAGTCCCAACAAAAACATCAAATGGACCAGTTTTAACATAAGCAGCAGAACCAAAATCAATTAATTTTATAACACCATTATTATCAATGATTAAATTTTCATCTTTAATATCACGATGAACTATACCGTTAATATGTAAATGATTAATTGCACTAATACATTGTTTTGAAATTGATTTAATCTCAAATTCATTCATTGTTTTTTGTAATTCAATTAAATCAAATAAATCTATACCTGGTGCAGGGAATCCATGTTGTGGAGTTTCAATATAATAATAATCATCATCTTCGAAAAAATCAATTAATCTCATAATATTTGGATGAGGATCATTATTTAATGTTGACATTATTTGAATTTCTGATGGGATTGTACCCAGTTTCCTATCACGAACCCATGTATCCACCAAGATACGTTCTTTTATAATCAGTTTAATAACAATTTTATAATTTATATCCTTCTTATATTGAGCCAGTACAACTTTACCATAAGCACCTTGACCCATATTTTTTAAAATTTTAAATTCTTTAATTGATTTTTCACGTCTCTTGGAACCAATTTTTCTTGGATAATATTTTGATAAATTTTGATTTTGTGCTATAGTTTCATTTTCTAATTTTAATAGCGTATGTTCATCAATGTTTTTCCCCAATATTTTGAATTTTAAACCTTCTTCATCCTTACGAGTTTCTTCTTCTTCAACATTTGATAAATTTGATAAATCAGATGAGGATGTAACATTTGAAGATCTAAGACTTGATGATCTACTAACGGATTGAATTTCATTTTCATTTAATATAGATAATTGTGAAGGAATCTCATCATTTTCATCATCATTATTTGGATCCATTGTATCAATTTCAACTTCTTCCTCAACAATTTCTTCTTTATCATCAATGATTTTAACACTTCTAACAGATCTTGTCTTAATCATACCCGGTCTTTTCAATGAAGTTGGAGGTTTAAATTCATCCTTTGTTGTTGATGTTGTTGTTGTTTCAGTGGTTGATTTTGGTGAATTTGAATCATAAATAGATCTTGAATGAGTAATCCATAAAATTAAAGTATCAACATTTGAACATCTTAATTGAACATCAATTTTCATTGGAGATCCATCTGAATGTTTACCAATTATACCTGTTGAATTTAAAAAATCTTCTTCATTATTTGTACCTTTTTCAATTAATGAATTTAATTTTCTAAAAAAATGATCTGGTAAAACAAGACCAGGTAAAATTTTTAAATTTTTAAAAAATTTACCAATTAATTCCATTATTTTTGTAAAAATTGGAATTATTTTATTTATTGATTGATTTATTAATTGAGATTCATGGAATCCAAAAAGATTCTTAGCAACAGATTCATTAAATGATAAAATTTTATAATTTTCCAAAGGATTATTTGAAATTATGAAAACACCTGCTATATAAGGTAATGAATGAATTTTCAATTTAACTTTATTTAAATTTTCATCAATAACTTTAATAAACACAGCACAAGGAATATTTATTCCATTTTTATTTAATGTAAAATATCTTTGTGAATTAATTTGTTGAGTTTGATAAAAAACATCTGGATATCCTTTATCCTCTTGATCATGATCAACCTTTATGACATCATCAAGATTATTAATTATTTCATCTAATTTATCAATTTTAGATAAAAATTTATTATTGAAAAAACTACCACCACTAATTTTTTTATGATTTTCAATTTTAAGGGAATCAAGACATAATACTAAATCTATAGAATCACAAGGGACTTGATCAAACATACAAATGATTAAATTTCCCTTTTTTTTGGCCCAAAGTGAAGCCCAAGTCAGTTTATTCCCAGGTTTAGCTATAGCAACAACTTGACCGGAAAAAATAATATCTTGATTTGATTCTAAAATAGTTTTAATTAATCTATTCAATACAAAATCTCTTGAATCTGGTGAAATCAAATCTAATAAAGTTAATCTTTTTAAGGAAGTTCTTGAAACACCAAATATTAAACATGCTAAATCATTAGCAGCTTTTAAATTCCATGGATCATTTAATTCACATGTAAACACAGCTTGTGGTGATGTGTTTTTTTGAGGCATTGAGTGGAATATCCGTTCATTTGAATTTCTTCTATCAGGAGAAGGTTGTGGTGATTCTAAAGTTGATTGATTTAATGAAGATAATGCTAAAGTTGATGCATTTTTTTGTAATGAAATTATTGGAGTTGAAACAATAGGTTCATAAAAAGGGGTTGCTAAGGCATGTAATAATTTGATTTTCAGTTGAGATTCTGAATCAGTTCCCAATGATGATTGTTGTTGTTGTTGTTGTGTTGTATTGTCATCTGAAGCATTTGATAAAGATAAATCATGAAGATTCATTGCTAAATCTCTTTTAGAGGATGAACCATCTTCACCAGATTTTAAAGATTTATCTTGTTGTAATATATTTATAAGGGCTTTGATACCTAAATGAGTTGAATCTTGGAAATATGAATGATTATTATTGTTATTTGAAGTTAATGGAGTTGATGGTTTAGAACCATTTGGTGAAAATAAAGCAGCTAATGCAGCAGATGAAGCATTTTGTTGTAAATGAGGTTTATCTAATTCTTCATCATGAATTTGATTAATAAAACTTTCAATATCCAAATTTAAAGAATCATGATGTTGATGTAAATCAGGACGATCAACAAGGATTTCTAAAGATCTCTTGAGGATAGATAATCTAACAGCTAAAGAATTTGGAGATAAATGAGCATAAGAATAAGCATGAGTTGATTCTCTTGGGAATTTTAAAATTTCATTTAAATTTAAAGATAATTTTGATATACCACCTGCATTCATTTGTTTTTTCCTTGAATTTGATCGTATAACTTGTGAAGCCTTTTTAGAAGGTGAAGAAGATCTATTTGGTGAAATGGCGGTTGGTGATATAGCCGCTGTTTTGGATGATGATGTTGATTGATTAGATCTTGGAGGAGTTTTAGGTGCAGTTCTTGATTTGAATTCATTTTTATAATCTTGAGGCAGTTTTAAAGTATCACCTTGTGACTTGGTTTGTTGTTGTTCCAATTGTTTAGCTTGTAATTCGAATTGTTGTTGTAATTTCAATTGTTGTTGTTTTGAACTTAATGGAGTATCTTCATCATTGAATATATAAAAAGAACGATTTTTTTGTTTCTGATTTGTATTATTGTTGTTATTATCCTGGTGTATGATCTTTATAGGAGAAGGATCTTCTTCTTGTTTATTTTGGTTCAATTTAAGAGTAGCACCTTTCCCATTGATGGGACATGCGTAGGGCATATTGTGGAATTATATTGACTTGTACTTGTTGTTTATCTGTTATTTAATGGATATTTGACATGGGACTTTCAATGAGTGGTGATGGTGGTGGCCAATGGATACAAAGAGCAGTGTAGAGAATAGTTTAGAAATAGGGATAATGTCTCTTCTTTATAGATCCAAGTTGAGTAATTGTAGTTGTCTTCCCTGTGTTTTGTCTTTTCCCTATGTCTTTATTTGTTTATAGCCCAAACAATTTTTTTTCGTTTTAGTATGGTAAGTTGAAGGGACACGCACTGAGCCAACAGACCACTGACTACAAACTAAGATTAGGCAGGGGAGGGGGTAGTAATAGATAGTGATAGTAGTATAGTAAGGTAAAGTAGTAGTAGTACACAGTAGATATAATATAGTAATAATAATAGTTGTAGTTGTAAGTGTTCTCTCAATGTACGGTAATTGCCTATTTAAATCAACTCATTTTCCATTTTATTCTCACTGCAATTTTTGAGAAAACGCTAAAAAAAACTAAAAAAACTAAACAGAAAATCAGAAAAGTATCAAAATAAAACCACCCACAAATACTCAAAACAGGAATTCAAAAGAAGATCAACTAGAGACTTTGCTAAAGAAGAACTACAAGTGATAATACAAGTAATTATATACACCAAAGACTAGATACTACAAGTTCTACAAGACTACATCCACATATTCTCACTACGCGAAGCTCTATTAGTTTCACAGGAGCATTGGTGAAAGAGCAAAATAATCAACAAAGAAGAACAATCAACAATCAACAATCAACAATCAACAACATCCAACCAACCAATGGATTGGCGTAACGAGCTCACAAACAACGAGCGTTTCAGATACGTTGGTGTCTTGGTCCAAGCTTTGAAAGAACTAGCTTTAACTGCTAATAATAATAATCCAAATGCTTTTGATTTAAATAAATTGAAAACAAGTGCTGAAGAATTTGAAAAATATTGTTATACAAATGCAAGTAATAGAATTAGTTATGTTCATTTCTTCAAGCAAAAAATTCTAAGTATTAAAAATTCAATTCAACAACAAAATTTACAAAAACAAAATCAACAAAATCCACAAAATCAAATACCCATTCAACAAGGTCAACAACAAGGTGGTCAGCAACCACAACAACAAGGTCAAGGTGGCCAAGGTCAAGGTCAAGGTCAACAAGTCACTCCTCAATTGACAGCCGCTAGCATCAACACAAACAATAATTCTCAAAATCAAGTGTTTTTAGCTCAACAAGCTCAAGCAAGATTAGCTGCTCAACAATTAAGAAATCAACAACCTCAACAATCAACACCTCAAACTCAAAATAATGAATTGAATACTAATATGAATTTCCAAATTCAACAACAACAACAACAACCTCAAGGTCAACAACAACAACCTCAAAGACCAAATCAACAGGGCGCTAGTCAACAAGGTCAAAATAAAGGTCAAAGTCAAGGTCCATCTGTTAATATGAAGTCTATACCAATCCCATTAGCTTTATTACAAAGAATTCCAAATTTACCACCAGGTGTTAATACATGGCAACAAATTTTTGAATTGGTTGCTTCAAGACAATTAGAATCTGAATATATTGGTATTATAAGACAAGTTTATACAATTCATACTCAATTGATTCAAAAACAACATCAACAGTTTCAAAAATCTTTGAATAGTCATGATAGTAAAATGGGTTTAAATGCTCAATTATCAAGACAACAACAAGAATTGAGAAATAGACAATTACAACAACAACAGCAGCAACAACAACAGCAGCAACAACAGCAGCAGCAACAACAATCTCAACCTCAACAACCTCAACAACAAGTACCACCACCACCACCTCAACAACAAGTACCACCTTCACAACCTCAAGCACCACAACAAACACCTGGTTTTGTAAATCCAAATGCTTCACAAATTCCTCAATTAACTCCAGAATTATTACAAAGATTAACTGAAAATGCTTTAAGACTGTTGACTAAATTACAACAAGAAAAACAAATTCCTGATAATTTAACAAATGAACAAAGAAATATGTTTATCAAAAGATATATTTCTCGTCAACAACAACTGAGAATGGAAGCATTTACTAAGCAACAACAACAAAAAGGTGCTGATACAAATGATGGTGTTCCAACAATTATTAATCCTCAAGCTCAATCTCAACAACAGCAGCAGCAGCAGCAAGTTGTTAATCCAACTGGATCAACTCAACAACAAGCACCTATAAATCAAGCTCAAGTTCAAGCAAGATTACAACAAAATGCTCAAAATTTATCAAATGATCAACAACAACAACCACCACAACAAAGATGGAATAATCCAAATCAACCTAATTCTACAACTCCTGCTAATACCAATAATAATATGAGATTGAATAATTTACCAACTGGATTAACTCCAGAACAACAACAACAATTAAATGCTAAAAGACAACAACAAGCTTTACTTCATCAAAAATTACAAGCTCAACAACAGCAAAAGGTTCAACAGCAGCAACAACAATCTCAGCAACAGCAGCAGCAGCAGCAACAACAACAACAACAACAACAACAACAACAACAACAACAACAACAACAACAACAACAACAACAACAACAACAACAACAACAACAACAACAACAACAACAACAACAACAAGTTCCAAGACCTGGTGGTGGGGTTCAAAGTGGTCCTGGTGGTCCTCAAGGTGGTGTTCAAGGTCCTGGGGTTCAAGGTGGTCCTCAAAATCCATTATTAAAAAATAATATTCTGATTCCAACTGAACAAGATCGAATTGAATTAAGAATGATTTTAAATGAAGTTGCAAAAGTTCCAATTAGATTAACAAATTTAACAAATCAATTAACAAATGAACAAAAATCAATTGTTAGTTCTAAAATTCATAATTTATTATTACCATTATTTAATCTTATTGAACAATTAGTTCCAACTTTTTATACTTTAACTAAAAATGTTGATGGTACTAAAAAATTACTACATATGAGATTTATGGTTAAAGAAGTTTTAGATGGTTTAAGAAGAGATGAATATTTTGCTTCACCTGAATTATTAGAAAAAGTTAAAGCTCAATCACAAAAATATGTTTCATTTGTTAAAGAACAAATTAGTCGTAAAAATATTGCAACTGGTGGAGCAACTGGTACTACTACAGGTAATGAAGGTGGTGCTACAAATTCACAAATTAGTGGGAATAATACAACTTCAAGTAATTTCAATAATAATAATGCTGCTTTTAATAATAATCAAGTTGGTAATATTAATCCACAAATTACACCACAACAATTATTACAACAAAGAAAACAACAGCAACAACAACCTGCTCCATTAAATCCACAAATTACTCCTCAACAATTGTTACAACAGCAACAACAGCAGCAACAACAAGCTCAACAACAACAATTGAATCAATTTCAACAACCTCAACCTCAACCATCTCAATTCATTAATAATTTAAATAATGGTTCAAATGATTTTAATCCAATGGAATTAACAAATTTACCAAATAATAATAATGGTAATTTCCAAAATTTAGATATGAATCGTATCAATACACCAGATTTAACTCAAATGAATGTTACACCAAAAGTTGCACAATTAAATGTTAATCAAAATGTTCAAAATCCTTCAAAATTTGTTGCTCCATCACCTGCTTTACCAACAGGAAATTTTGTTAATACACCAAATTTTTCAAATTCTCCACAGTTAATTAATTCACAAATTTATCCACAACAACAACAACAACAAGTTGGTCAACCTCAACCATTTGTTCCACAATCTTCTGTTCCACCTGCTCCAATTTCTGCAAATCCACCTCAACAATCAATGTTGAATGTTTCAAATTCAAATGCTCCAACTCCACAAGCTACAGGAACTTCAACTGGGGCTACAAAGAAACAACCAGCAAAGAGAAAATCTGTTAAAGGTAGAAAACAATCTGCTGCTTCAACTCCATCAAATGCACCAAAGAATGCACCAACTCCAGGTGGATCAAGTTTTAAATCTAATGATGTTCAAACTCCAAGTGGTAATGTTAATAGTCCATTGGGTACTATAGCACCATCAGAAATTCAAAAACAATTGATTAAAAAAGAACAAGAAATTGTTACAAAGGAAGAACAATCTAAAAAACAATTTGAAGATGGACAATCTAAAAGATTAGAATTATATCATTCAAAACCTTTAGATTTTTTTAAAGCTTCATTAGCTAATTTATTGGAATTAAAAGATGAAGAATCAAAAATTTTATCAGATTCTAAGAAAAAAACTAGTGGTGATTTGAAAAATTCTCCTGGTCAAAAAGGTTTAACACCTTCTGCAATTTTACAAACTCCATTAACTTTTTCAAATTCTGCTAAAACTCCAAATTCAACTTCAAAACCAATTTCAAATCCAAATCAAGGAGGTCAAATTCAAGGAAATTCAACTTATCTTTCACCAAATCTTTCACCTTCATCAAGTTTAAAAAATTCAAATAATATATCAGATGGATCAAATTGGAATATAAAAGTTTCTAAAGAAGCTATCAAGTCAACTTTTGCCAATGTTGAAGAAATTAAAAAATTAATGTTTGATGATGAAGATTCAAAAGATATCATACCAACTCCACCACCTGAAGATAAAGAAAAAGAAGAAGCAAAGAAAAGACCTAATGAAGAATTACAAGATGATAGAAAATTTAAAAAAATTAAAATTAATGATGATAATAAATTTTTCGATGAAAATGATGTGGAATTAAATAATGATTTAATGTGGGATTTTGATTATGTTTCAAGTCATTTAGATAATTCTGATGAAATTCAATCTGAATTTTTTTGAAAAAAAAATAATGATAATATAATATTTATTATAAAGTTTTATACCCTTTTTTGTGTTTTAGTGTTTTCCAGTGTTTTAGTGTTTTATTTAAATGTATTTTATTACAATATTAATGATTTTTTATTAAATTAAGTATTAATGTAGCAGCTATACTACATTCATGAATCATAAAAATAATCCAATTATATATTAGCTGATATATAGTGACTAGCTAACCCTTTTGCTCTATTATAGCAGAATTAAAAAAATCCCCATTCAAAAGTTGTTCAAGAGTCAATAAACTTGATGAATCCCCATTAAACTCAAATTGGAAATCATCTTCAATCGTACTTCTTAAACTATGAACTATATTATCATCATTGTAATCATTAATTGATCCAAAGATTGCAAACTCATCAAAAGAACTTGCCCATAATGCCCTTTCTGAACAAACATTCCCCCTTTTCAAAACTTCAATATTTTCAATATATTCAAAAACGGTTTCAAAACTATGGTATTCATACTTTAAAAATCCATTTAGGTTATCTAAATCATTTAATTTTTTTAAACTAAAACCTTGTTCTGCAATTATCTTGTTTAATAAACGTTGTTCAAGATTTTTACGTTCTGGTGAATCTATAGTTAAGAATGCCTTTGTATCATTAATGACTTTATTTCCTTCTTTATGTAAGGATCTTAAATGATATTTATGAGTTATTGAAGATTTAAAAGCTTGGTAATATGAATGACCTAATTTGAATTGTAATAATGTGTTCAAACCTATTGCTGAGCGTAATAGAGTTTTAATTAAATTGTTTAATGTTTTATCTAAACCCGGTGAAGTGGTTTCCCTTTTTAGAATTTGAAAGAATTTTTGAGCTTGATAAAGACGAGTTATAAGTGAGATGAATGCAAATATGACTCTTGATATTGAATTTTCAACTATTGTGTTTAGATAATAATTGAAATTTGGATCAATGTATGGTTTATATGAATCATTTAAATATGATGATAAAATATTTGATAAGTCCACTGAAGTTTGGATATAAAGTTTTGTAAAATGTTGATGTTTAACTAAATTGAAATCTGATTCAAAATGTAAGAAAATACTTTGATAAATCATCAATGATAAAGATTTAACAATGATGTTTTTTTGTAATATTTTGATGTTTTTATAACTTATTTCATCTTCTTTTCCCTGGGTAATAAATGTTAAGCTATTAAGTGGATAATTTATTGCTAAAAACACTTCAAGTTTGTTTAATAAGCTCAAAATATCTGAAATTTTTGTGGTTGAGTTTAAATTATTAACCATTTGAAAGATTTCGATTAATAAAATTTGAAATTTATGATTATTGGCCAATTCATTAAGAATACTGGATTCAATTGGTGAATCATTTTCCAATGGATTTGGAAATCTAAGTTCATAAGAGTCAACATTTTGGATTGAACAAGATTCACCAGATAGTGCAGATATAATTCTATCCATATCTAAAACAGAATGCCACATTTTAGTCCAAATATTCACATATGATGAAGTTTGATTAATTTCAACGTTTGTCTTGATGTCTCTATTTAATCCAATTGAAAAAGCCGATTGAACAATTAGACTTGAAAATACTTGTGAATGATTCAAACCGGGACCATCACCATCTTCTGGTGAAAGATGAATATATATTCTAAGAAGAAATAAACTTTGAACAATTTGTAAATTTGATTTCCTCATAACGTTGAATTGTGATAAGATAGTTCTTGCAATAAATATGAAATGTCCACTAATTGGATGAGTTTTCAATACTGTTTCACTTGGTGATAACGTGGTGTTGATGGTAATATGTGAAAGTCTTAGCATTATTAATAAAGTGGCAGTTAATACCTGATCTAACTTATCTTCAAAATTCAATTTTATACGTGATTCATCATCTGAACTTTGTAAAATTGTATTGAAAATACGTTCAGTGAATTCCTTTTCATCAATTATTGGATACATTGGATGAACATATTTGAAAAATCTTGCAATATATAATTTTATAATTGATCTTGATGGTAATATTCTTTCAATTTCATTCTTAAGATTATTGTTATCAACAGGTTTGAAAACACTTTTAAATGTTGATAATGGGAATAAAGAACCCTTAGAAGCGTTTGTACTAAATTTATCCTCCACAAGTTTTGAAATTATAGGTTTTAATAATGGTGATTCGCTTTCACCCAATAGTTCAAGAATTGATATCAATGAATTATCTAATCTTTTTTCATCACTTTTAACTTTCCGTCTATTTGTAGCACCAAATAAAGATTCACAAAGGAAGAAATAGCCATGAACCAATCCTAAAAATGGATCTTTCTTCGTCATTGAAGATGAAGACAATGGTTTCAAATCTTCCAATCCAGATCTCTTGATATTCAAACTATTATAACTTGTATAGAAATTCAAAGTATCATCATCAAATTTTCTTTTATTTAAACCAATATCTACCTCGAATAAAGATTTCTCAATACCATTAAGTTTATCTTTCAACATTTTAATTTCATCTTTTAATACATAGTCACGATCTGTAGTTGACTCTTTATGATTACTTTGTTGAGAATCTGGGGAAACTTGTGGTAACAATATAGTTTCAGATTTGGCTTCTGCATTCATAACATTGTTGACCCAATGTGGAGCTTCATAACGACATAGATGACCAACATTACATTTTTCACAATTAGAACAACTTGGTCTTTTTTTGTCACATTTGATTTTTCTAGTTTTACAATTCAAACACACCACCGACATCCGTTGTCTCTTCTTTGGAGCTCCATCATGTTCACCAGCACCAGCACCAAAGCTCTCACTCACAAACTGTTGATTCATTTCTCTTGTTTTCATATGAATCTATGAGCCTATTTGCCTCTCAACCTTATAAAAGTGAAGAATATCCAACTAAAGGTGTAATCAACGGTATAAACAATAAACAATAAACGTTCAAAACCGAAATAACTTGAATAAATCCGATAAAAATATTTATGATTACATAAGGATTATATAATACTTTCGCGACCGTAATTTTTTCCTTTTTCTGGCGGTTTTAATTTCTGATGAGCTAAGCTTAGAACCGTTTTTTCACTGTGATCTGGGAAATTGATTTATTGCTTATTTCTGGAGTTGAAGGTATTATTTCTCATTGAAGTTGAGCTTCTGGAAAGATTCATTTGCTTTTTAAAAGGGTTTGTCAGGTTTGTTTAGACTGGCTGTTACTATTTGCAGAGGGAAAAGGGAAGAAATAAACAAGAGATGCCTCGTAAAGCCGTATCAGACTCTGAGACTGATAGCGATGTGCCACTAGCTGGAGGATTCATCAAAGACGATCCAGATCTCAAGAAGAAGAAGAGAACATCCACTGCTGCTACTGGGAACAGAAGAAGATCAGGAAGACTTACTGCATCAAGAAAAACACCGAACTATCTAGAGTCAGATGTCAGTGGCGAATCTGATAATGAAGATTTCCAATTAGATGCTGATAAGGCTGCAGGTGGTAGCAGTACTTTGACAACGCCACCAGATGAAGGTGAAGAAGAAGAGGAAGAAGATGTCAAACCAACAAAGAAAAGAAGAGGTACTAGACAGAGCTCATCAAGTGCAAAGAGAAGGCTCAAACAGATTGAAGATGATTATGATGAATACAATGATGATCGTGATGAAAATTATAAAGGTGCTGATGGTGATGAAGATGATGAAGAAGATGATATAGTGGTGATATCTGGAAGAAGAAAAAACGGCTCCTTCGATCAACCAATAGAACTAGATGATGAACTTGAAGATTTGAAGGATGAAGATTCAGATGCCCCATTAGCTGAAACTAAACCTAAAAAGAAAACAAGAAAACCAGCAACTAGAAAACCAAGAGAGAAAAAACCTAAAGTTCCTTATCATACAAGAATGACACATAAATTATATGAATTCCATCCTGATTTAAAAGATGTTTTCCCATCTTTAGAACTTGCTGAAAAGATAAAACCTGAAAGAGCTGAACAACCCAAAGGTATGAGTATTGATTTATTACCGTTCCAATTAGAAGGTTTAAATTGGCTTGTGAAGCAAGAAAATGGTATTTATAATGGGGGTATCTTAGCAGATGAAATGGGTATGGGTAAAACTATACAAACTATTGCTTTATTCTTGAATGATACATCAAAGAAGCCAAACTTGGTTATTGCACCAACTGTTGCTATAATGCAATGGAAAAATGAAATTGAACAATATGCTGGTGATTCATTAAGTGTTGGTGTTTTCCATGGTAATGCAAGATCAACTGATTTCGATGTTGTACTGACAACTTATGCAGTTTTGGAAAGTGTTTATAGAAAACAACAATATGGGTTTAAGAGGAAACATGGATTAGTTAAAGAAAAATCGTTATTACATCAAACTCAATTCTATAGAGTTATTTTAGATGAAGCTCATAATATCAAAGATCGTCAAAGTAATACAGCAAAAGCTGCAAATAATCTGATGACTCAAAAAAGATGGTGTTTATCTGGTACACCTTTACAAAATCGTATTGGTGAGATGTATTCATTGATTAGATATTTAGATATTGAACCATTTGGACAATATTTTTGTACAAAATGTCCATGTAGGTCAAAAGAGTGGAAATTTACAGATTGGAGACATTGTGATCAATGTGGTCATGTTCCAATGCAACATACAAATTTTTTCAATCATTTTATGTTGAAAAATATTCAAAAATTTGGTATTGAAGGTGAAGGTAAAGTTTCATTTACAAATATTCAATCATTATTGAAAAATATAATGTTAAGAAGAACCAAAGTTGAAAGAGCTGATGATTTAGGTTTACCACCAAGAGTGGAGGAAATTAGAAGAGATTTCTTTAATGAAGAAGAAAAAGATCTTTATCAAAGTTTATATTCTGATTCCAAAAGAAAATTTAATGAATATGTTGCTGAAGGTGTTGTCTTGAATAATTACGCAAATATTTTCACATTAATTACAAGAATGAGACAATTAGCTGATCATCCAGATTTAGTATTGAGAAGAGTTAAAAACAATGCAGATCTATCAACAGAGAATTTAAATGGTGTTATAGTTTGTCAACTTTGTGATGATGAAGCTGAAGATCCAATTGAATCTAAATGTCATCATAAGTTTTGTCGTATGTGTATCAAAGAGTATATGGAAAGTTTTGGAGGTGAAGAGAAAGAATTAGAATGTCCAGTTTGTCATATTGCATTAAGTATTGATCTTTCAGCTCCAGCTATTGAAGTAAATAATGATGATTTCAAAAAAGGTTCAATTGTTAATAGAATTAAAATGGGTGGTGAATGGAGGTCATCTACAAAGATTGAAGCTTTAGTAGAAGAACTTTATAAATTAAGAAGTGATAGACAAACTATTAAATCTATTGTGTTTTCACAATTTACAAGTATGTTAGATTTAATTGAATGGAGATTGAAAAGAGCAGGTTTTCAAACTGTTAAATTACAGGGTTCAATGTCACCTATTCAAAGAGATAATACAATTCGTCATTTTATGGAAAATACAAATGTTGAAGTTTTCTTGGTCAGTTTGAAAGCTGGTGGTGTTGCTTTAAATTTATGTGAAGCTTCACAAGTTTTCTTAATGGATCCTTGGTGGAATCCATCTGTTGAATGGCAAAGTGGTGATAGAGTTCATAGAATTGGTCAATTTAGACCTGTTAAAATTACAAGATTTTGTATTGAAGATAGTATAGAATCAAGAATTATAGAATTACAAGATAAGAAGGCAAATATGATTCATGCTACCATTAACCATGATGATGGTGCAATTAATAGATTAACCCCTGATGATTTACAGTTTTTATTTATGAATTAGAGATTTCATATGTACAAAGGTTAATACACATATAATATATTCGGTTTAATAAATAACAAACTCTACAGAATTGTAACAAAATCTATAAATCAATTTATTTAACGAATATTTTAACTATATGTACAGACGTAATTTATGTTTTTTTTTTACTTCAAATCTATCTAATTTGAACTACCACGAGAACCAGCACCAGATGTAATCAAATCGAGTTGTTCTTTAGTTAACTTAACTTCTGGTAATGGTTCGCCAGCTTTTGATGGTTTTGGTAAGAAACCAACTTTAATCAAGTATGCAACGTAAACGCTTAATTGTTGTTCATCAATACCTCTACCAGCTGACGCATCAACGCCAGTCCATTCAGCATCTGCTTTCAATGAAGTACGAGCATTAACATCATCTAATTCTGGAGCTTTAGTATCTTGTGGTAAATCATCTAAAACAAAATGTAATAATGGATAAAGTGCACTTTCTTGAGTACCTTCCAAAACAAATTTTTCTAATGATGATTTCCAAGTAACATAATCTTCTAATTCAATTTCATAACCATATTTTTTCAATGCACCAACAAATTGAATAAATGTGATACGTGGATGACCAGTAACTTGAACAACAGCTAATTCTTCTGATTTTGGTGGATGTAAGGCAGCTGCAACAACAACTCTTGCAACATGATCAACAGGGACCATATTGATGGTGTTATTAATGTTTGGATATTTACCTAATTCAGCACAACCTTTCAACATACGTAATAAGAAATCATCAGTGTTTGAAGAACCAGTATTAGTTTCACCAGTAACATAACCTGGTCTAATAATAGCACCTTTCAAACCACGTTCACCAGCACGACGGATAATATATTCAGCAGCCCATTTACTTTGACCGTAACCTGAACCTAAACCGTAAGCAGAACCTTGTAAATCATCAGATTCTGGAATACCATCTTTACCTTCAGAAAGTAATTTATCAGATAATTCAACGAAATGTTGAGTATCTAAAGCTGATGTTGAAGAAACAAATGAGAAATACTTAGCCTTACCAGAAGCAGCTAAATTCAAAACGTTGATAGTACCGATAACATTGGCATCACGTAATTTATCATATGGATACACCCAGTGAACTAAAGCACCATTATGAATAATAACATCAATTGTTTCAGTCAAGTTACCCCAAGCTTGGAAATCTAAACCAAATTGTTCTTTTGATAAATCACCTAAAACAACTTCAATTGATGAGGCAAATTCATCTTTCCAATTACCGTAGGTTAAACCAGCTTTTTTCAATCTTTCGAGACCTTTAACTTTATCAGCGGCACGAACATGAGCAAAGATTTTGATGTTTGATTTACGGTTCAATAAATCAGCAATAATGAATGAACCTAAGAACCCAGTAGCACCGGTGACAAAAATGCTGATTTGTTCATTTTTAGAGAAACTTAATCTTGAAGCATATTTTGATTTTAATGCAGTTTCAGTTAATTCTTGAGCATCTTTATAATATTCAGCTGGTTTATTTGCTAAATCCTCATCAGTATTTTCAGCACCACTAGTAGCTGGTAAGGCGACATCATCACCTTTTTGAACACGTTCGATTTCTTTAGCAAAAGCTTTAATGGTTGGGAATTTGAAGATAGTACCTAATGGTAAATCAATAACTAATTGTTTTCTTAATTCAAAAATCATTCTTGTAGCTAAGATTGAATGACCACCTAAATCAAAGAATGAATCTTCTGGTGAAATAGTTGATGGACGTTGAGGTAAGACTGATAACCAAACATCACGAACTTTACCTTCAGTTTCACTGAATTGAGAATCATCTTGGTCGGCACTTGAATGTTTAGCAACAGCTTCTAGTTGTGCAGTGGTTGGGAATGGTAATTTTGGTTTATCAACTTTACCATTTGGATTTAATGGTAATTTATGGAATGGAACAATAATTGTTGGGATAGCATATGAAGCTAATCTTTTTTTCAAAAATGCCTTGATATCTTTAATTAATAAACGATAACCAACTAATCCACTAACAACGTGATCATCTTTATTTTCTAATTCTTCAACTGATGATTTGAAATTTTCTAAATCAGCAACTTCAGTTTTTGGAACAATATAAGAAATTAAAGTTGGTTCATTATTAGCATCTTTACGAACTAATGTAACATTCTCACGAACTAAAGGATGTTGAGAAATATTTGTATCAATTTCACCTAATTCAATACGGAACCCACGAATTTTGACTTGATCATCAGCTCTACCACAACATTCAGTATTACCATCTGGTAAATAACGACCTAAATCACCAGTTCTGTATAATCTATCTCTTGGACCTTTCCAAAATTCTCTCCATGGTTCATTTTGACTTTTTTGATTATCTTGATCAATCCATTGTTGAGCATCAACATACCAATTTTTGACGAATTTTTGTTCATTTAATTCAGGTAATCCACGATAACCTTCAGCTAAACCAGCAGCACGAACATAAATTTCACCAACTTCACCAACACCACATGTTTGAGAAGTATCATTTCTATTAACAACTAATAATTGAACATTCAACATACCTTTACCAGCTGGCATGACATCTTTTTGAGATTCTAAAAATGTTGAATCATGAGCTCTTGAAGCAACTTCAAAATATGAAACAGCTCTTTGAGTTTCAGTAGTACCATACATATTGACAATGAAAACATTTTTAGCTAATGTTTGTAATCTTAAACAATCTCTTTTGGTCAAGATATCACCTACAAAGAAAGCATGATGTAATGATGGAATTTCAGATGTAGCTTGAGCTGATAATAATTGACCCATAGCTGGAGTTAAATGAGTAACAGTAGCACCGTATTTACCCATCCATTCAGCTAATTTACCTGGGGTACCGATATCATCAGCAGTTGGAACTAATAATTGAGCACCCAAGAAGATTGGTGTAAACATATCTCTTTGAATAGGATCATGTGCAATACCTGAAAGCATAGTGAATTTATCATCAGAGTTTAATTTAAAAGTCTTGGACATCCAATCGAAATAATAAGCTAAAGAGAAATGTCTACCCAAGACACCTTTTGGTAAACCTTCAGAACCTGATGTGAAAGATAATGTTGGGTTTGAATCTGGACCAACCAAAACACCAGTTGAACTTGTTGAAACACCAGCTAAGACATCTTCACCTTCCAAGTTTTTACCACCGAGGACTGAACCATCATCTTGTAATTCAATTTGAGGAACACGAGAAACAACATCTAATTCATCTTTGATGTAATTTTCAACAAGTTCATCCAAGACACCAGCTTTTTTGATGACGATTAAACCTTTTGGTTTAGCAACTTGTAAATAAATATTTTGACGAGCTGGAGGATAAGCTGGATCAATAACGGAGAAAGTAGCACCGGCTTTTAAAACACCGAGAACTGAAACCATTAAATCAACACCTCTTGAAGAATAAATCATAACAACATCACCTCTTTTGATACCAGTTTTAACTAAATAGTTACCAACAATGTTTGAAGCTTCATTGATATGTTTATAAGTAAAGACTCTAGCTTGTTTTTCTGGTGTTAAGAAACTTGGAGTTTCCACAACACAAGTACGTTCTGGGAATTTAGCTGCATTTTCTTGGAAAATATCATGGATAGCACCTCTATAACCAGACCAATCTAAATCAGTTGTTGGATCTGGTAAGATTTGTTTTTGAGATTTGGTGATTAAATTTATTTTAGTAACTTGTAATGAAGAATCTTGGGCGACAGCTTCCAAAAATTGGTTAAATTGTTCAGCCAAAATTGAAATACGATCATCTTTGTATAATAAAGCATTAAAATAGACATCATAAGAATCATCATTGACAAAGATTGATAAATCTCTAATTGAACCATATTCAGATAATTGTTGATGAGCATTACCATATTGGAAACTTAATCTGAATAAAGAAGGTTTAGTTTCATAACCGTTTTCTTTTTGGATCAATGCAGATAATTCATCATAATCAACAGCTCTATTGACATTGTCATTATATAATTTTGTAATTTGTTCAACTAATTCCACAAATGAAACAGTTGGACTAATGGTTAATCTAATGACAAATTCTTTACCGCCATTTGGAGAGTCGGTGGAGATAACAATGTCATCATCACCAGTTAGTCTATAGATCAAAACTGCAAAGACTGAAAGACCAATGATGAATTCATTTGAACCTTCAACTTTCGATATTATAGATTGTGATAATGCTTTTGCTGGAATTGAAAAATTGTGTTTAGCTTCAACAACTTTGTTGTTAGAAGGACGAATGAAATCATGAGGTAATACTGAGAGAGTTGGACTACTCAATATTTGAGCCCAATGTTGTAAATCTGAAGACATTTTTGAATAAAATGTATCTATATCAATTGGAAATGTTAGTACAAGAGATCCTTGTGAAATGGATGAAATTTACACCAATGATCCTCGAAACAAAGCACAATGGTGATAATTCCTGATACAATACCACTTTTACTCACTTTAAACCAAGATAAAACCTTGCTTGAACTCTTACCACTTAGTTAACAATATCAAATACAATCAAAATCTTTCATCAAAAACATTATGACTGATAATCTCAAAAAATCGGTCGGAAATCGGCTGTCAAAAAAAAAACTCTAGAAAACCGGGAGTTCCGATCTTTAAAAATGGTCGGATCTCGATTTGCTCACCAAAAAAAGTGGAAAGAATCAGAAAAAAGCGCTGGAATAATAGAGACGTGACAATTTTGGTGGATCAAACAACGGTGAATTCTGTGTTGAATAGTTGGTAATTGTGCTGTTTTTTAATTGTTTTTGAATTCTACGTGTTCAATAGTCTATCCGCTGGTTTTCTTACAAGTCCAAAACGTTCCAATTGAGTGAGAAAAGTGCTTCGATAAACACACAGTTTCATATCATATACAGATTTAAACAAAGATTTAACAATGTCACAAAGAAAATTATTACAAGAGATTGATAAAGTCTTCAAGAAAGTTAAAGAAGGTCTAGAGATCTTTGATGGCTACTATGACAAGCTTCAAAATTGTGAAAGTCAGTCTCAAAAGGAAAAAATTGAAGGTGATTTGAAAAGAGAAATCAAGAAATTACAAAGACAAAGAGATCAAATAAAGAATTGGTTAAGTGGTAATGATGTTAAAGATAAGAATAATTTATTGGAAAATAGAAGATTGATTGAAAATGCCATGGAAAGATTCAAAACTGTGGAAAAGGATATGAAAACTAAAGCTTTCTCCAAAGAAGGTTTAAGTATGCAAAGAATAGATCCAAAAGAGAAGGAAAAAAATGAACAAGCTGATTTCATACATTCACAATTGGAAGAATTACAATTACAAAGTGAAAAGCATGAAGCAACAATTGATCAAATTCATAATTCTGTTAAAAAGGGTAAAAAATTAGATAATTCTAAACAACAAGAAATTGAAAGTCTAAATGAATTAATATCAAGAAATAAATGGCATTCAGAGAAAATGGAATTAATCTTAAGATTATTAGAAAATGATGATATTGAATCAGAGCAAGTTGCTACATTACAAGAAGATATTAAATATTATGTTGAAAATAATGAAGATGTTGATTTTATTGAAGATGAAGGTATTTATGATGAATTGGGATTAGAAGATATTGAAGATATTTATGGTCATATTGGTGATTATCCACATGCTGAAGATGTTGATCACGATCATGGATCATCACCAATTCAACAACATCATACACCTCAAAAGAAATCATCAATTAGCGCACAACCAAGTGCTCCTTCAACTGCCAACACGACAACAACAACAAACAACAACCACAACAACAATCATAACACTAACAATAGTCATGGTTTACCTGCTTCTCAATCAACAGCAGCTCCAAGTACTAATTTGCATAATAATGGTCCTATAAAACCACCAGGATTATCAAATACAAATATTAATGTTCCATCTCCAAGAAGTACAACTCCAGGATTAATAAGTTTAAAACCATCAGTTGCACCAGTGAAAACGGATTTGAAGTATTCATCAGTTCTGTCAGCTGGTGTTAACTCAAACAATAATACACCAACAAATCCATCAGCAAATATTGCATCAACAACAAGTACTACTGCTTCTCCTTCCACCAATACAAATAATATTAATACACCACCTGCATCAAAAATCAACTTGAATACTAGTAATACAGCTACTACACCATCACAAGCACCACCTGGATTAAGTAAAACAAATACAAATATTACAAATGATAGTAGAGAAGGTACACAATCTCCAATATTAATACCAAATGGTTTCCAAGATTTACTTTCATCATTTGAAAAAACCAAAAATTTAATTATAAATCCTGTGCCTTTCCAAAAAATTTCTAAAATCTTAGAAACTTCTTTACTGAATTGTCCAGATTCTTTAGATTCTGATAAACCAAAAAATTATATTCCAAATAATCCACATCCAACATCAATTTATTATCCTCAAGAACCATTAGCAGAATTAAATTATTCCATAATTGTTAAGAAATTAGATGAATCAACATTATTTTATAATTTTTATTTTGATCAAGGTAAATATATTCAAATTCAAAATGCTCAAGAATTAGTTAAAAGAGGTTGGATTTTCAATAAGATAAATAAAAAATGGTGGAAAAAATTTGAAGACATTCAACCACCTCCAACTCCTTTATCAAATGGTAATAGTAATCAAGAATCATCACAAGCTGAAAAAAAATTTTTTTGGAAATATTTTGATTATGAAGATACTTGGTTATCACGTCGTAAAGATGATTTTAAACCAAATTCTGAAGAATTGGTCACTGAATTTTGAAAAAAAATAATTGTCTACTAATATCAAAAAGGGTTGTTACTTAAAAGGTAATGGTTCTTCAAGCATTTGCTCATTTTCATGATTCTTAATTATTTGTGTTTTATATATACTAGTACATAGAATATAACGTTTTGAAGCTAAAAAGATTACAGATGTATTTAAATTTTATATGGATTGAGTACTATTGATCAGCCGTTTAGAATAATCAGTAATCTTTATCTTAGAAAGTCCCCAATTAATAAAAAAAAATTTATCGTTACAAATTATTATATTCCTTGCTTCTAAATCATTATGAACAATTCCCAATTTTGCCAACACCACTAATTGTCTATTACATTTTTCTAAGAATTGATCATTTGAATATAGCCCAGCAGTAAGATCATCTTCTATCTTTTCCATCAATATTGCATAACCATAAAGAGCTGAGACCCCATTTAAATCATTCAAGTTTAATATAAATGAATTGTAAATCACTGGGGTATTAATTATTGAATCACAATCTTTGGCTTTTATACATGATTCATTATGCAGTTTGATTAATTCAAGTGATTGGACCTCTTGCTTAAAATGTTTGAATCTTGAAGCATCTAATCGCTTATAAAATTGAAATAAATCCATATCGTAAACTTTAAGAACCATCTCTTTATCCAATGATATATTTTTGATATCAAGATTTAGTGATTCCTTTATATCTCTATATAAAACTGAGAACACTTGACTTTTAAGCTTTGGACCACTTTGAATAGCTTGATTGGATAGCCCATTGGGGAATATACTAGAAACAGTAGTTGAAAACTCTTCAATTCCTGTTTTTGAACTATTGATTAAAGATATTTTCTCCCTTGATTTCATTAGCCTATTTACAGTTCTCTTTTGTATTGAATTTTTAGTTTTATCATCATCATTTAAATAAAATTTTGTGTCAAACTGTTCCTTTGTATGAGTTTTCTCCATTGAATCAATGTCTTCATAAACTTGTTTGAATAAATAAACTAAAGCCCAACCAATAGTCAAATATTGATCATCAATATCAATTATCCGGTATTTCAAATTCAAATCAATAACATTTGTTTCACTAATAGTAGCAGGTAAACTTTTATCAAGATCAATTTCAATGATAATCCATGATGACCAATTTGTTAAGACACCAGTAGTTGAATTTGATTCATGACAATATGTAACCAATTGTCTTAGAATATTCCCCATTGTTTCCATATGATCGTCTTCTAGATACAATTGATTTTCTGGATTATTATTGATGAACTTTAGAAACGTTTCTTTCAAAAGTTTAGTTCTACTGCATTGGATGATCAAACGATTATCATTGGTTTTTTTGCTAAAAAAAAATTCTGATCGTACTAAAATGTCTATTTCTGTTGGACCAAAGTTGATGAAATTTGTAGATGATGATTCTGAACCCCTGATACCATGATGATCTAATTTGCTAACTGGTCCACTTTCACTATACCTGATTGCTGAAGGTGTAGCACGTTTGATAAATAAGCCATCATATGTTCCATCTAATTCTGACATGGCCCAATTGATTCTCTCACACAATTCAAGAACTTTATCTGCAACATGGAGATATTTGGAAATTGGAAAATGAAATTTATTTTGTAAAAGATCTGATAATTCTGTAATCTTTTCATTTGTATTCAACAATTTGAAATGTTCATCCAAATATGTTTCTTTTTGAATATCTTTTTTGTGCCTTTCAATACGACTGAGATCAAAAGCATATATCGAATGAGCCCACAAGAATGAAGATAACACTGAATCAATTTTTAAGATATTCTTCTCACCAGATTCAATTACATTTGCCACATAATTACAATCATGTCTGAATTTTTCAATAGGTATTTCTGAACATTTCGAAATTACAATTTCTTTATGTAAACCTAATAATGTATTTTTTCTAAATGGCTGGTATAGATTAAAACATTCTTTAATGATGTTGTTCTTATAGCATAATTACTTAGCTTCTTCTTTTACAAAACATTTTCCAATCAAATCATTCAAAAACAAGTTTTGAGGATCCATTAATGGATTTATCAATGGCTCCGGTCTTGACATTGATAAATTGAACCAATTGAGTTTATGAAAAATGCTTTCTTCAAAAGATAATATATCATCACCATTTTTTAAAGCATCAACAATGTGATTTGGAATTTTTAATAGCTTACCAATTTCCTTAATTTGACGAATGTATGTTTCATTATCATTAAAACCATTTGATGTATCATTAGCCTCTTTAATCATATCAAAGCTAAGTGAAAATACATCATTTTGGTAATTTTGACATAATGTTTTGATTCTATTCCTTCTTTCTGATTCCAGTTCTAAGGTTTGGTCATTCTTATTCATGTTTGGATATGTTTTCAACAATTACGATCACTATTTAACCACTAGTAGAGTAATATTCAGGTATAGCTTATAAAGTTTCAGTTTTAAATATCGAATTAATATATACTTCTCAAATATATATAACTTCTCATGTAATGATTACATAATCATAATGAGCTCATACAACTAATTATCTAGTTTGATTCATTTATTCTATACCATTCCTCTAATTCTATACAGCATTGCATCGACAATTACTTAATATTTATACTATAGTATACCAGACCATCTGATTATAATTCAACATCTAATTCTTGTTTTAAAAATTCTTCACTAAAATATGAACATTGTTGAAAATTATATTCAAACCCATCAATCCCACCATAATAAGGATCATCCACTATAGTTTTAAATTTCCCATCTGTATTCCAATCCCCAAATAATCTAGCTTCATTTTTGGTACTTGTCTTGGATCTAATTCTTTCATTCAAATTATATAAATTTGATTCATCCATACAAATAACATAATCAAATTCATTGAAAAATTTTGGTTCAAAATGTTTAGCATGATGATTCACAGGGACACCATGTTTTTTACAAGTTTGAGAAGATCTAAAATCTGGATCATCACCAACATGATATGAAGAAGTACCAAATGAATCAATCTTATTGAAGAATTTTGATAAACCTAATGTTTTAACTTTATGAGTGAAAATGGCTTCAGCCATTGGAGAACGACAAATATTACCTAGACAGACGAATGCAACTGATATTTGTTTTGTTTCTTTTTTAGTCATTATATGGAGTGTGTTGTATATGATGTATCGTATGGATAATGGTAATGGTTGAAAATGTCTTTTGAGAAATTTGTGTCAATTTATATACTTATTCAAATTCTCGGATCTTCCTTTTCCTGTTACGTAATTGAAAAGGAAAGAAAAGAAAAACATCAACAAAAATTGAAAAAATCAAATCATTCAAACCAACTTCAATGTGTTTTTAATAACCCATTGTTAAATCCTTCTGCCTGGTTATTAGTGGCTATATCACCCCCTTGTTGTTAAAATATTTGTGTCTCGAACTAGAAGTGAAGGTTTTGTTTTGTTTTGTGCATATTAATATACTACAGATGATTTAGTTAACCAATTGGATTCATGATCTGTATGAGTATATCACCGTCAAAAGATGACTTTTGTTCGTTGTTGAATGTGGAAATGATTCGTTCACGCGTTCAAATTGATTTGTCTTTTAATACACATTTTGTTTTTTCGAATTTTGACTGATTCATTGTACAATTAGCCGCTGAGATTTGGTTTGTTTATAAAGGACTGGATTCCCTTGTTTTTAGTTCTAAGCGCTGTCATTGTTTATTCGTCAGATGTTGGTATAGGAAATGGTGGATCAAGAAGAAGAAGGGGATATTTATGATAAGATTTGTTCATTACTTGAAGAGAATAAAGATCAACTTGAAATATATGTTGATAGAGAATTGAACTTATCATCATTAGATATCAATTTTAATGGGTTTTGGTTATTCTTGAATGAATCTGATAGGAATCTCGTTGCCACTCATTTCAATTTTGATATCTTAGTCCATATCTTTGAAATATGTCTAGACTTGAAAGGTTCTAGGGATAGCATCTCATCTAAATCATTATCAAATTATGCTAAAATCATCTTTCTAAGAAAATCTGGTCCTTGTGATGTTATCCCATTGATTGATCCTCGTGATAAAGATGAATTCACTAATGAGAAGAACTATACCTTCTTGAATAAAATCAATCAAATCTTACCATCAAGAAATTGTACATTTATGAATATTAATATGCTAATGGACAATTTCAGACAAGTTGAAGCACAATTCATTCATAACCTTTCCAAACATGAGGATCCATATACTCTTCATCATCAAATTCAATCAGTTGTGAGAAATTTATCAACTGATAAATATGGTTTACGTCATAGGGGGATTCGTTATAATAATAGAGAATTATATGGTGAAAGATATTATGGTCAACAATTTCGTTATATGGAAGATTTCAAAAAATATTATATAAATCCAATATTTACATTATGGGATGAAGCTAATATGGATTATCAAATTGAAGTTTTAAATAATTCTCAAAGTTTCCATACTCCAACAGTACGTATAGTGACTGATGATACTAGAATTACAAGTACATATGGTTATATGATGATGTGATTATTTATGTTCTGTTACGAATGGAACCTCAAATGAGCATAGGAGAAATTTTAGATTCCCTATCAAAATAACAATCCCCAAGAATCAAGATGATTCAATTTTTAATTTTATAAATTATAATAGTTCTAATCACATTGATTTTAATTCCCCAGCAATTCGTGAATGTTTAACAAATATTTTTGCACAAATGATTGTAAATCATTCATCAATAGGTGTTTTATCAGATACAAAGAGGACTTTATTCATAAAATTTCCAAGAAAACCTAAATTATGTTCAACAAATAATGATTTAACTACAGTGGAATTCCAATATTTATTTTTTAACGATGAGAAATGTCAAATTAATTCTCGATTTATTCAGGATAGATTTACAAGTCAAATGATGCTATTCACCTTTTTTGTGAAGGATTCCATGTACAATGGAGGTAATGTATTGAATGTATTACTTGCATCACGTAAATTGAACTATAGAGACCCTGGTGAATCACAATTGAGATTAATTAAAAATGTCACTGAAATGAATTCAATCTTGAAATTAAACACTGAATTTTTTAAAAATGATCCAATTGAACTGGACTTATTGAAATGTTACCAATCAATGTTTGATAATTTAAAAAATCATGGTATACATGCTGAGATCCCAATTGCTTCATATTTTCATAAAGAGTTTCTTAAAGCTGATCCATGTGTATCAATAATTGCAAATAGTAATGAATTATACAGAATTTTCCCCAATCCAGAGATCTTAAAGTATAAACATGTTATATTAAATATATTTGATATTGAAAAACATGTAAAAGTTTGGTCAAATACAATGAGATCTAAAGAAAATGCTAATCATGAACATTTAGAAAAAATTGCCAACTTCTCAAATTTTTATGATATGATTACAAGACCAACTTTTTTCAAAGAAGCTTGGATAATGACTTATATTAACTATAAAAATTCACAAATATCTAATTCAGATAATCCAGATCAAAGAGCAATAATAAATTACCCTAAATTAATAGAAGCTGGAAATTTAAAAAGTTATCATTTGAAAGGATTTTATCATATTAAAGAATTCATAAGTCATCCATGGTCACTGAATGGTCCATTAACTGAAGAATTAAAAGACAAAAGTATTGATGCAGCTTTAAAACAATCAGAATCATTAAAAAAAATTGGTATTAAAATTAAAGAAATTGAGAGATTTCAATATGATTCATCAAATGATAAATTTTATTTTTTATGGAATGCAAGAGAAATTGGTATTATGAAACCAGATGATATTGAAATTTTAGACTTCTATGGTTTGAAGACTGCACTATTTAACGGATGATCAAATATGGACTAAAGATATCATATATATTATCATATAGCCATAGTAACACTAATCACAATTACACTTTTATTACTTTATGATTCCAATTGACCTTAATTAACGTCATGTAGGTTGTAGTTTTAGTATTATTGATTTCATAAAGTACATTCATCTCAGTATTAAGAGGCGTCAATTCATGAATGTTATGTAAAAAACTATTGGTTAAATATCTTTATAAATTATCAATTGGCTGTTAGTCATGAAAGTCAATTTAATCATTCATGTCCAACTTTTTAGTCAGCTACCTTTCTAAGAACAACCATTTGAGGTTCAGGTTGAATTGCAGTAAGATGACCACAATGATCCGCAAGACATCTCCCATTCGATCTAGACCCATGGAAACCAGTAATGGTAACTGAAACATCTATATATTTATCATCAGTAGTTGAGAATGGTCTTGTTATGTTATCAATAAATAACTTAACAGAATTTCTATCCTGTAAAAATTTTCTTTTGAAAACTTGAAGATCAAATTTGTGATTTATACGATCAAGGTTCCTGTATCTTGCATGATCATGAAGAATAAATTCCATGAATTCTGTATCTTCTGTGGGATCCTTATAAATCATTATATCCTCCCTTCTTCCTTTTAATATTGAGTTTAATATTCTATTAAAATAGCTTAATTCAATATCATAATTTGGATTAGTAAATTCAAAAAAGTCATCATCAGCATCTGTCCATCTTTTTTCTTTTTGAAAACAAGGTTGAACTTCATCATTTTTTTCACATACACTAGCTTCATCATGAGTTTTATCTGTTTTAAATTCATGTAATACATGAATCAAAGAAGCAAATGAACTTACCAATGTAAAACTTTCAACTTCAACATTTTGAAAACCACTATAAACTTTTCTGTAGTCATCATATAACTCTGAAGCACCTTCTTTTGTCATAAAATCCTGTGGTGCAAAAATATCAATAGAAAGCTGCTCGGTATATTTGCGCATTAAGGAATTCTCTATCTTATTCAAAGCTGCCAATTTAAGAATAGATTCATGATTTTTAACATATGTAATAGGAAATCCATTAAATTTGGATTTCAAGTTTTCAAGTCTATGCTTTCTCTCCGGTGAGCTTGGATACAAATCAAGAGTTTCGTATTTATTATTGGCTAAATCTTGATATCTATCATATCTTTCTTGACAATATAACAACCCTTTGCTATATGATGGTCCCTCTTTGAAAAATGCACCTTCATCTCTATTTATTATAAATGTATCTCTAATTGTGACTATACCATAAATATTGGTGTATAAATATGGACCTATAATGTCTATCCAATAACTGTTATAAAACATACCAGCGCTTTGTTTTGAAGTAATATTTGCTTCTTTGATAATTATAAGCCAAATCTCAACAGGGAAAGGTCCTAATAATGATGGGTTATCACCAAGACTGAATAATTCAAATCCCCTTTCTCTATATAAGTTCTTCTTCAAGAATTTGGATACTTTGGTAACAGCGCAAGAAACCAAACTTAAGAACTTTTGGTTAGACTTATTAACCACATATCTAACTGGATAAATAAACTTGAGCTTGGTATTCCAGATAGAATGTTTAGCTTTAATTTTCAAATGAGCCATCATTTGAGCAATATGTATATTTGAACGTTTAACAAAAAAAGAAGTTGAATATTTCTCATATGGCATCAAATCAAAAATTCCTTTATATTTATGAATGACATTATCAATTGTAGGAGACAATTCTAAACCTTTAACAGAGTCACCAACTATTTGTCTTGCAATTATTGGATATCGTTCTTCAAACCTTCTCAAAGGTCCAAGTCCATAGAAGCCTAAAAGGAGTTTTGTGAATTTCCCATGTCTTAATGTATCATTATTAGAAAGTAAAACGTGTGATAGGTATCCTTTTTTAAAAGTTTTTTGAAATTCAATTGTAAAGGTTTTTTCATTTTGTTTCTCTAAAAGCCAAATTTGTAATTCAAGTATTAATTCTGGCGGAATATAATTCTCGTCGTCTGAGTTCATTCTTATAATGTATAATCTAGTTATGCAATAGTAATGAATTTATGTTGTAATTATTTGATATACTAGTGTTGATTGATGTATAATGATGAAGAGCTTTGAAATTTTGTTTACATAACATCACAACTGGTCAGCCTATATGAACAGATAATTTATCTTTGAGTTGCGTAAATTTCTTGTCCTTAATTGACGTCAAACATTGTGCACCCCAGTATTGAGCATGATTTGAGGTTATATCCTGAGAAAAATTTTGAGGAAGTCAACAGATAGTTTGTTGAAATATTAGATTATAGAGTTTGGACGTAATTGATCTGATTCATATTTGGATTGATAATATTGCAATTATAATGAAATATTGAAATTCATACCAATAAAATTCATACCAATATGTCACTTTCAAAATCGTAATTTATATAATCTTTTCCAATTTCATTCTTTATACTGCTCAAATATAGGAGCTTGAAAAATACTTTTAATGATTTTGATGATATTATTCCACTGTGTTAAATACAAAAGGATGCAATAAATATGTTTTGATACCACCTGTGGTTATGTAATCAATCATTTTGCTGTGTAAATTAATTTGAGTTAATTGTCTACATGACTTTTTAAATATAAGGACAGCTAGTAAAATTAATTTTTCTTTATGAAATTAATATATATATAATATTATAATATATATAATTAATATTATATATATAATCATATATATATATATATTTAAATGAAAAATTAATTTAATTTTTTCATGAATTTATTAATTTTCGTTAATTCTAAGTCTTCAAAAAAATTTAAAGGTCCATTTTTTTTTGAACTCAAAAAAACTAAAATTTAAAATTTTTCAAATACTTATAATAAACAATACCATTGAATAGAGAAACGTTTATAGATTATTATTAGCTTTTCTCCAATACTAGTTTATTGTTTTGTTGTTGTTCCAAGGACATTTTAAACATTTCGAATTATGTAATCAATTACTTTGGTATATGCTTGAATCAAGCACTATATAACTGCTTCATGAATAATGAATTTATCAACCCCAAAGGGAATGATATAACACAGCTGTGATATGTATATAGAGAGAAAATGTTTTAGTCTTTCAATAAAATCGTGCAGAGTGCAGACAGAACATCCAACAACAATAAAAGAAATAAGAAATACCAATATAGAATATAAAAGACGACTCATCGAAGGGAGAATAGATCTATAAGCCAAATGAGCAAATAATCACTTAACCTACAGCTGAATTATCTGAAAATATACCATAAAACTCTTGTATCTTTAAGATCTAACTATATATCGTACCTTGTAAGCAAAAACACTTATAGGGTAAACAGTAAACAGCATTGCAATTTAAAAGGTTAATAGTGTATGTTCTGAAAAAAGTAATAAAATATATACAAGAATACAGCCTATTTAATGATCATATTGGGAAATGAGTATCCAATTCACAATTGTAAATAACATCAGATTTATATTTTTGCATCATTTCAGATTGTGGAATCTGATCATAATGGATATCATCAGAAACATTAATGAATTGATCATGCTTACCAGAAACTCTTTTCAAGAAAGATGAACAACCAGCACCTGGTCTACCTGAAACCAAACACATTTCACCAGGTTTAACAACAACTTTAACATCTTGAATGATATTTGTATGAAATTTAGAATCCCCAATGGATTTCACATGTTCATAAACTGCGAGTGGAGCAAGTAACAAGTTTCCATCAGTTGGAGCATATGAATTTGCAGCATCAATACCTGTAGTGGTGACATTCTAGAGAAAGCCACACCATGTTTGCTTAAAACAAAAACACAACAGTATAACAGATATGTTAAAATTTAATATACAGAAATTTATCAAAAATCAAATAAGAATGATAAATTTTAAATTTAAGCACCGAAAACATCTTCCAAAAATGCAGCTTCTTCGGCAAGATTAAATACTTTTAGTACCAGCTGCAACTGAAGCAGATGGATCTCTACCAGCATAACGGAATTTCTTATCACTATGTTCAGTTTCTTGTAAGACAGTTTCTAATATTGGTTGAGCATAAGACCAACCACCCATATTTAATGGTTCTTCTTGACACCAAACTAAATCTTCAACATTCTTATAAGAATTCAAAGCACCACGTAATTGAGCAAATGGGAATGGATGTAATTGTTCAACTCTAATGAATGCAGTTGTATTATCACCTAAGGTTTCACGTTTCTTGGTTAATGCAGTGAAAACTTGACCACTTAAAACAACGACACGTTTAATATCATCTTTGTTGGTGTTGTTTTCTTCAATGATCCATTGGAAATGAGATTCACCAGTGAAATCACTTAATCTATACTATATATTATATACTATATAAAGGTATAGTATTATACTATATACAATATAAAGGCATATATATACTATAATATACACTATACTATATATACTATATAAAGGTATATGGAGATCTAGCTAATGGATGACGAAACAATTGTTTGGAAACGAGAATAACCAATGGTTTTCTGAATTGACGATGCATTTGTCTTCTATAAAGATGGAATAAATTAGCTGGTGTAGTTGGATAAGCAACTTGGAAATTACAATCTTGATGTTGACGTTGTAATTTATCTTCTGATGGGAAAAACCTTGGATCTTCATTTGTTAATTGTAAATATCTTTCTAATCTACCAGATGAATGTTCTGGACCTTGACCATCATAACCATGAGGTAAAGTTAAAACTAACCCTGATCTTTGTTTCCATTTTGATTCACCAGCTGCAATGAATTGATCAATAATAACTTGAGCGGTATTTGCAAAATCACCAAATTTTAGCATCCCATTGAACAAAAGCATCTGGTGAGGTAAACAAGTAACTATATTTGAAACCCTTAACACCATATTCTGATGATGAGGAGTTTGAAATGATAAAATCAGCTTGATTTTCACTGATATGTTTTAATGGTGTATAAGTTTGTTCTGATTATTGATCATGTAAAACTGAATGACGTTGTGAATAGGTACCTCTTTCAACATCTTGACCTGAAACTCTAACATGGTATCCCCCTTTAACAAATTGTTCTAAGCATCAACGACATATGTTGAGTAAATCCTGATACACCATCTTCACAACCCCAATAGTGTTCAATAGCTGATAAAACCACCAAACTTCTAAACTGTATCATGGAGCTCTTCAATGGAATGATTAATAAATACAAACTAAAATCCCCCTAAAAAACTAATCCAACAACAAGCAATCAAAGATGAACATTCAACACAAAGGACTTTCCAATAAAAGGAAAAGTAACCAAAAATTCTCAAACAAATATCAAACCCATTTTAAAACACAAAAACCCAACACTACCGTAGTAAACATCTTGATTAATCAGATCTTGGAGCTCTATGATTTGTAACACATGGACATGGAATAACCAGGATTTAACAGCAATTCAGAGCATTATAAAAGTATAGTTGGTGTGGTGGTTTGAATTTGCGTAAATTTGTGGATTTTTTTGATCTTTTTGTGGTTTTTGTGTTCTTTTGACGTACAGCAACAAATTGTAGTAACCAGAATATTCCCATCTATATTCCCATCTTCTGGTAATCAAACTCGCGACTTCAACTGCAAACACGTAGTAAAGCGGCCTTATGCTGCTCCTTAGAGGTTAAATATATACGCAGGTTTTTTACTTTCTACCTTGTTTTTGTACATGATGACGCGAATTTTTGAAAACAAACCTTCAAAAGAAGGAAGTATCGTATACGGTGCTCTAACGATCGCTGCTTTATCAACAAAATTAATCTACAAAGAGTGGCTAATGTTGAGGTGTTAATGGACGCTCTGTTGGGAATCGGCTTTAGGTTTTGTTGCCTCAATTTCATTTGGTTATCTGGTATAAATGTGGGAATCTGGGTTGACATGGTAAATTAATTTCAGTTTTGTGTCACAGTATTAACTCAATCAAATTAATTACATGCATATCAAATGACGTTCTAGAACGTATTACACAAATAGAAGTCTGGTTATAGTTTTTTTTAGGTCTGTTGCTTTTGTGACACAATTATTTTTTTTGTGTTTTGTGTTTATAGGGTTTGTGTTTTCCAAAATCTGGAAAAGTATAAAGACATCATAATTTCCCCTTTTTTTTTTATTTCTATTTTCTAATTGTTTTTTCATTTTTTGACCCAATATTGGTTTTTTCATAATGTTTGTTGATGATTATTCAGGGGTTGAATCTCCGTTATGAGTTCTAGTCGTGAGCCATAGCTCCAGAGGTTACCTGTTTTATTGGTATTAGAAGGTTTCGACGTGTTTTTTAGATCTTCAAGCCAGATGTGTATCATCCCCTTATATGAGTTGATTATGGTTATGTGATTTAGTTTCAACCTTGTCATTTAAGATATAGACTTTTTAGAAGTATTATATTTTGCTTTAGGAAATTACTTCTTTTCATCCAGTCTTGGTTATTTCATTACAGGTTGTTAAAGTATTAGATGATTGATGAAGATGTCACATTGAGCGATTCTTGGGTGTGCCGGCCTGGGTTTTGTAATTTGTGGTTCAGATTCATGACTCTTTTATGGACATGACTTTGAAATTCACCATTATTCTTGTTCAACACTTATGACTTCTCATTTCCTTTTGGTCTTATTAGTTATTGATGATTATTCAGGGGTTGAATCTCCGTTATGAGTTCTATTCATGATCCATAGCTCCAGAGATTACCTGTGTGTTTTAGGGAATCAATTCTTTTTATCCAGTCCTGGTACTTTCATTACAGGTTGTTAAAGTATTAGATGATTGATGAAGATGTCACATTGAGCGATTCTTGGGTGTGCCGGCCTGGGTTTTGTAATTTATGATTCAGATTCATGACTCTTTTATGGAGATTACTTTGCAATTATACCATTATATGGTTCAGAACTCATCATAAACACTTATCATTTCCTTTTAGTGTTATTAGTATTTGGGGACCAGCTCAGCAGCTACTTTTGATTTATAATTCAACTCCATCTGTTGTTAACTTTCAAGTTTGGTTGACTTTCAAGTTCTGATTATATTTATGATAGTACAGGGTACCTTCATTATATGTTTTCACCAATCAAGGCTCATCATCATTCGCTCTTATGGATAATTATAATCCCATATGGTTATAGCTATATCTCTGGTCATTGCTATCGACTATGATGTTGCTGGAAGCCAATGATTAACAAGATTGATATCTTTGAAACTTTTAGAATCTTAACATCTGGAGCTGCAACATTTATGATGCACACTTAGCTGTGATTGTCTTGATACATTAGTGGCATTTTTATGAAGAAATATGTCCAAAAATAAATCAATCGGTGGAGGTTAGATTGACTTATTTAACATGTCAGATCAAAATTTTGAGAATTTATGCACTTTGTGAGAACTTTGAAATTTAAGATCATTTAGCTACAGTATAATATCAACTTAATGAACCAATGCAAAGGTCACCATTAAAAATTGAACTTTCATATTGCTCATTTTGTCATTGATACTCAAAAGGACCACAATAATGCTTTGAACCTCTGATATAATAACATGGGTAAAATATTCATTCAAGTTTGAACAACCAGTGACAGTTGGACTGGACTAACTAAAGTCTCAAAAGAGAGTCAACAGAACAAAAAAGAATTAAGATTTGATACCAGACCCAAATAGCACCCAATCCTATGAAACTTAAAGTTGTGATAAAGCTATAACATTTACCTCCCAGATCAAATAAGGGAAAAAAATATCTTTATTTTTATGAAATTCAAAAGTGTGAATTTATATTTTATGACAATTTGGGGTGAGAGGTTAAACTATTGAGTGATAATTAAGGTATTAAGACGTCATTCGCCATTCACCTATTTTGTTGGATGCAAAAATTTATCCAACATATTTGAAACCATCTAAATTTATAAGGAACATGGACACAAAATACAGTCTAGAAAATAAAATATTTTCATTTTGGATTGAATGAATAGTGATAGGTTTTCCAAATCACGTCTATAAGACAGAAATTTTAGATTACCCCAAAATGATGGATACCTTATAGAATTTATGGAAGCGGGATTTCTGTTTGAGAGATATTCACCGATCTCACCTTTTACATATTTAAAAATGAAGTCTAAATTTAGAATTCTCATAATTGAATCCTATACCCATAATCCAGATTCGAAGCCATACCCAAAGTTCTTGGAGTTCAAACTTTGAGGCAAAATAACCGTGATTGAAGTACGTGTCTTCCAGGAAATTTTGGTTTACCAATTGAACAATTTCTATTCGTGAAGACACGAACCATATTCAATATTTGGTATTTGGTGTTGTTGTGGTTACTATTGGTGAACTATTTGAAAACTTGAGCTGTAATTTTATATATGTTTGTATAGCGTTCGTAGTACGTTTATAGTTTTTATCTTTTAAAGACTGAGTATTAATACTATGTACGAATGAATATCATGAGAACATTCATCCATCATCAATCAACAGATCATTTGTATATGTATCCCACAATTCCTTTCCAAATTCCGTCTATCATTGTTTAAATTGTTTATTGTTTGATGGTTACGCGATCTCATATATAAGGAATTATCTTTGACGTGTGCAGCCATGCTTGATCTCAATAGTACGTACTTCCACAAAGCCAAACTGATTTTAGGAAGCTGTCGATTTAGGAAATGATCAATATTATAGGAAATCACCAATTTCCGGAAATGATCAATATTATAGGAAATCACCAATATTTTAGGAATTCATCAATTTCCGGAAGCTAAATATTCACTTTTGTACCATAGTTAAGCCCGTAGGAAATCATTAGTGGAATATCACCACCAACCCAGCTATTTAGAGAGCTACAAGAGGCGGCATTTCTACAAAACCATACCCCAGGAACAGATACATCTAGTTCTGAGCTTGATTGGACCACAGGAACACCATCTTAAGCATCTTTTTATCTCTCCCATAGTTAAGACCGTAGTATTTTTTCTACCATAGTTAAGGAACTCCCGCGAATTCATTTATTACATACGTACAAACTACACTACACACCATCTTCATCATAACTACGCCAGTTTATAGAATCAACTCTCGAGAGAAGAATTTTGTATTGTAATGTTGGGTCTGGAAATCGAATGGTACCATTCACTAACCCTATACACTTACGTGCACAATACTACGCTAAATTTTGCGCGAAATCCTTAATAACTTCATCAGTAAACTCGCTACAACATCCTTGAGAGTCAGTACACCTGCTCAAGTTTGTTCTCCTTCAAATGAGCCTATATGTTCGTCAACCGCTTTTTTCGTTGTTGAGCTACTCCAAAAGTGCCAAAACACAAGTTTCAAAATGCTTTTCAAAAGCTGATCTCGAGTTTTTCCCTAAAATCTGATTACGTCATCCCATACTTAATGTTCGCGATCACGATTCACAATATAGCTGTTAATACACAAAGCCAGAATAGGTAGGGTTGGTACTCCACCTAGGTAGAGTAGGAACTCCACCGTCACACTCATCGGGAATCGCGAATTGATAGTACATAGTACACAAACACAAAGCCAGAGTTGGAACCGTTCCAACTCCAGTAAAAAAAGAGTAGGAAAGGTACCAACTCCAGTAAAAAGGAGTAGGAACTGTACCAACTCCAGTAGAGAAGAGTAGGAACTGTACCAACTCCAGTAGAGAAGAGTAGGAACGATACCAACTCCATCCCATACTTAATGAATTCGCGGTCACACTTATAATTACACAAAGCCATAAATCAGAGAGCTCTTAATGTTTACGACTAAAAGCTTGCGATTAAAAGCCAGTTGGAAGTAATAGCTCGCGATTAAAAGCCAGTTGGGAGTAATAGCTTGCGAGTAAAAGCTTGCGAGTAAAAGCTCATACTTAACCAAACAGAACAGAAGTCGCGAACACTTCAGAGCTGTACAAAGAGCTGTACGATTATACCTTGATACAATTCGGGCTTCCCAGAATATACCTGATACAATTGGGGCTTCTCAAAATATACCTGATACAATTCGGGCTTCCCAGAATATACCTGATACAATAGGGGCTTCTCAAAATATACCATACTTAAGGAAAGTCGCGAACACTTCTGAGTACAAAGACGTATTATACCTCGGAATTGGTAAGTCACGTGCTTAGATTTTTTGTCAAATTAGCTATTTTTATCGGTATTGCATTGCATTCTCTTGTAGGTAACACTAAATTTATCATTTGGACGTTCATGAACGTTTAGATATCATTTATGGGGCTTTTGGACCCTTTATCTGACATTCTGATGCTCTGTAACTTTCAGTGTATTTATTATAATCAATTCCGACCTTGAAAGATATGATGTCCCCTTCGCGTGAAACATTAAAAGATAAACAAAGGGAACTAGTTCAATAAGCTTCAAGAGCTAAAAGATTTATCAGTTGAAGTAGCTTGATTCTGCTGAGTTTGAAGATGTCTACCCTGTTGGAGTTGTCCTATAAGAAGAATGCAAGTCACCTGTCTGCAAAAGTTGCTTCTTAAAGACAATTTTCAAAGAGAACAACCAAGAACATCATTAATAATGGAAATAAACTTCAAGTAATAACAATCAATTTCAGTACGCTAACCAATAGTCGATTGATAAAGAACATAATCCCTTTATGTGAGGAAGATGAAAATATTATTGCTGCACATCACACTGATCAGAAATTATAAATTTGGATTGAATGATTATCATAATAATGGAGATTTGACTTCATCTTTATTTGCATCTAAGTGAAGGATTAGATGATTGAAAATTCATATGTGTAATTGACCAATATCGGGGGAACTGCATGTTTTGAAATATGATGAAATAAGGCACGTTGTTAATTTAGAAGATGTTGCATTCAAGACAAATTCAATAGATAAAAGGTATTTTGATAGATTGAAATGTTACTCAAAGAGCAGATCTTATACTTTTCAAATAAAGCATTAAATTATGATTGTTTTACGTTGTATATAGCTGATGGATGATATATGAAAACATGGTTTATTTCTTTTCTTTTTGATTTATATATTACAGTTTTGATTAATATGAACTACTATATTATGACTTGTGCTAGTCAAAATTAGTTCTCAAATTATATTGTTGTACAACCATAGTCTTGAAGCTAGGACCTTGAATATCAATTGTTCATAATCTAATTTAGTTTAATCCATAGTGTTCATAATTGATCACATTAATATACTATATAATCTTAAGATGGATCGACACATCATCAATATATTTATTAAATTATATTGGAGATCGATAAATGTTCTAAATGTTCTGAATATTCATTAATAAGATCTTCACCTGTACAAATTTAATGGTCTGATAAAACTCATATATTATTAAATTGAGCTGTCTAAGTTTGAAATACCTACAAATATCATATCAACAATAACTAAAAATCTGTTTATATTAAAATATTTATAAAATTGAAAAAACCACAAATTGCAAATAAAATAAGCATCAAGCTAAAATCTCATCAACAAGTTTTAATTCCTTATTCATAATGAATTGGATAAAAAGCTCTATTTAATGGAGAAACAATTTTAGAACCTTTATAGAAATCAATAGTTTTAATAGCTCTTGAAGCAATTCCTTCTGGAGTAAATTCAAAGAATTTATAAACATCTGGAGCTTTACCACTAGCACCAAATCTATCAATACCAAATTGTTCATGAGCATATTTAGCCCAACCTGAAGTTGATAAAACTTCAACAGATAAGATTGGAATACCATCTGGTAAGACAGATAATTGATATTCTTTTGGTTGTCTATCAAAAGTATGGAAATCTGGTAATGAAACAACACGAGCGTTAATACCTGATTCTTTTAATTTTTTAGAGGCATCAATTGCAATTGAAACTTCTGAACCTGTTGAAACAATAACAACATGAGCATCAGCAACTTCATGAACAACATAACCACCTTTTGAAGCTTTTTCAATTGATGAACCTTCTAATTGTGGTAAGTTTTGTCTTGATAAAGCAATGATTGATGGAGTATGGTTTTGTTCTAAAGCAATTTGATAAGCAGCAGAAACTTCATTACCATCAGCTGGTCTCCAAACTTTCAAGTTTGGTGTAGCTCTGAAATGAGCTAAAGTTTCAATAGGTTGATGAGTTGGACCATCTTCACCTAAACCAATAGAATCATGAGTAGCAACCCAAATAACTGGATGACCAGATAATGCAGATAATCTAACTGCACCAGCGGCATAAGAAACGAAATTTAAGAAAGTACCACCGTATGGTTTGTAGTTAGCACCAAAAGCAGCAATACCATTCATAATAGCACCCATACCATGTTCACGAACACCATATCTAATGTAACGACCGGCATAAGTACCAATGTTTGAACCATCTGGTTGGAAATCAACAGCTTCTTTAGTTCTTGTCAAGTTAGAACCAGTTAAATCAGCAGAACCACCAATTAATTCAGGTAATTCATCGAAAACTGAATCTAATAACATTTCAGATAATTTTCTTGTAGCTAAAGCTTTATCACCAGAGTTATAAGTTGGTAATTTTTCAGCCCAATTTTCTGGTAATTTTTGTGATAATCTTCTTGATAATTCTGCACCTAATTCTGGATATTTAGATTTATAAGCTTCAACAGTCTTGTTCCATTCTTCTTCAATTTTTTGATTTCTTTCAACAACTTCCTTGTTATAATAATCATAAACTTCTTGTGGAACAACAAATGATTCATCTGGGTTGAAACCTAATTTTTCCTTCAATTGTTTAACATCATCAGCTTTTAATGGAGAACCATGAACTGAATGAGTACCAGCTTGTAAAGAACCGTAACCAATAACAGTGGTGACTCTGATTAAAGTTGGTTTATCAGATTTTTTAGCATCTTCTAAAGCTTTAGCAATACCTTCTAAATCATTGTTACCATCTTTAACCCAGATAACATTCCAACCATAAGCTTCATATCTTTTGTTAACATCTTCAGTGAATGAAACATTGGTATCACCATCAATGGTGATATGGTTATCATCATAAAAGGCAATTAAATTGTTTAATTTCAAATGACCAGCTAATGAAGAAGCTTCTGATGAAACACCTTCTTGTAAACAACCATCACCCAAGATAGTATAAACTCTTGAATCAGAAATGGTGAAATCTGGTTTGTTATATCTAGCAGCGAAATTTTTTTCAGCAATAGCTAAACCAACAGCATTTGAAATACCTTGACCTAATGGACCAGTTGTAACTTCAATACCTGGAGTTTCAGATTCTGGATGACCTGGAGTTTTTGAACCTAATTGTCTGAAATTTTTCAAATCATCAATTGATAAATCATAACCAAATAAATGTAATAAAGAGTATAATAAAGCAACTGAATGACCATTTGACAAAACAAATCTATCTTTATTAATCCATTCTGGATTTTTTGGGTTAAATTTTAAATTTTTCCAAATGATATGAGCTAAAGGAGCTAAACCTAAAGGAGCACCTGGATGACCAGAGTTAGCCTTTGAGACTTGATCAACAGATAATAATTTGATGGTGTTGATAGCTAATTGTTCAATTTGAGAAGACATTGTGATGATATTCTATTAATTGAGTTATAATTGACTGTGTAAAAGGTTATTCATTAAGGAGGAAATTTGAATAAAGAGCAAATCAAGTTTTTAAATATTTGTTGAGAATTGCGAATGAGATCCGGGAGAAAGAAGACCGTAAGTGGTTGGCTAGACAGGCAGACTAGACAGGGGTCCGGAAGGGAGCTCTGTGTAGGTGCTAGGCAGGGTGGAGGGATTCTGCTGTGTAGCACATAGGCAGGGTGGTCTGTCTACTCTGTCTGGATAATGCTCTGTCTGTCCGGCAATGTCTGCCTAGAGTTTAGAGTGGTCTAGGCAGACACATTGTTGAAACGTTGAACGTTTTTTTTAATTTGCCACTCATCGGAGGACAGTTGATTCGTTTTAAAAGGAAGAGAAAGTGAAAGTGTTCTAGGGTATCAAGGGAAGAATGGACAATTATAAAATAGAATAGATCAGAGAACAATAGGATAATCATTGAATTGTAGAACTAAATAGATTATCAATTGAATCAATCAAATCAATTAAATATTTCTAAGCATTTCTCATTTGATGATTTGATGGCTTTCTTACTCTCGTATAAAATGATCGCGATATAATAATAACATAATACTCAGATACCCATTGGTTAATATTACAACTCTACAATAGACTATTAGTTGATTAATCATTTCTTCACTGATATACAATATGTCCTCTCATTTCAACATCACTCCACAAAAGATAACAACTTTACCACAAAACCCATCTGAATTCATTCAAGAAGCTGATCAATTAGTTGATTCAATTAGCTCTAAATGGTCCAAGACTAAAACTTACAATTATACTCTTGATGATTCATCTAATGAGAATGTTACAACATATCATACAAAATTTAAATCAGAACATTGGGTTGCTCGTATAAGTCAACATTCATCAACCAAGTATCCATTCCAAAGAGTATTACATTATCTTTTAGGTATTGATTCAGAAAATCAAATTACTGATATTTCATTACATACAAAATATGAAGAAGAATATATTAAAGTATTGAATAAATGGGAAATTGTACCATTAGAATCATACCCTGAATATGAATCATTATTAAACAAAGATCATTTAAAGAATTGGTATTCAGTTAAAGCTGAATATGAATTAGGTGCACCTTTGAAAACTAGACAATTTGATGAATTAATCTTTATTCAACCACCAACTACAACAACAACCAATACACCAGGTGTTAAAGGATATGTTATTTCATTAGTTGCAGATGATTCATCATGTGAACCAAATGTTCGTGGTGTTTATTCTTCTATAGAAAGAATTGAATTAAAAGAAGATGGTAAATGGGAATGGATAATGTGTACTACAAGTGATGCTGGAGGTTCTGTACCAAAATGGTTACAAAATTCAATGATTAGTAAAAGTGTTGCAATTGATGTTCCTGGATTTTTAAATTGGTTTAATGAGAAGGAGAAAAATGATAATTAGTGTATATTTGCATAGCTTTTGTATATTTGTGTTATTCATGTATATTGAAGGTACAATTTGTATTACATAAACATGGGGATAATGGGATAGTCATTATATTATAAAATAAAGCATTAAAATCACTCAATTTGAACAATTGATCTGTTAACAAGTAATATTTGATAAGCATAGTTTCTTATCTACTAATCAATTGAATTGTTGAGTGTTATTTCATTAAATCAGTACAATTCATTCACAATATATTGGAGTTCATGATGATCATCATCTTTATCAACTCCGAGTTTAGTCAAACTTAATCAACAATTTTGAAACAACAAAACAACATCGTAGTTTAAAACTTTAAATGCATTATATTTCCATTTATCCTTGTGGTAATTAAAATCATTTATGTGGAGTTTGAAACTTTATCAAGATAATAAAAAGTCTAATTAAGAGTGTTCAAATATCAATATTCAATCCAAATGACCCAAGTCAATTAGGGGAAGTATATGGGCAGTCTATAGTCATTTGATTAAAGAGGAGTATACACATTCAAAATATCTCATAGGAGTCCTATAGATTCAAATGATCATGATTATTGTGTCAAATGTTATATAAATACCATATAATATCACTGGTATTCGGAGTTGATAATATAGCTATTGATACATTATCACAACAAACAATATCACAATGCTTAGAAACTTGACTAGAACAAAACAATCTGTCTTAAGACTATCAACTCGTTCATTAGCAACAACTTCAATCCCAACAACTCAAAAAGCCATTATATTTGATAAAAATAATGGTCCTTTAGAATATAAGGATATCCCAGTTCCAAAACCAAAACCAAATGAAATTTTAATAAATGTTAAATATTCAGGTGTTTGTCATACTGATTTACACGCATGGAAGGGGGATTGGCCATTACCAACAAAATTACCATTAGTTGGAGGTCATGAAGGTGCTGGTGTAGTTGTCGCCCTGGGTGATGAAGTTAAAAATTTTAAAATTGGTGATTTAGCTGGTATAAAATGGTTAAATGGTTCATGTCAATCATGTGAATATTGTGTAAATGGATTTGAATCAAATTGTGCCCAAGCTGATTTATCAGGTTATACTCATGATGGTTCTTTCCAACAATATGCAACTGCTGATGCTGTTCAAGCTGCTAAAATCCCACAAGGTACCGATTTAGCTGGTGTTTCACCAATCTTATGTGCTGGTATCACGGTTTATAAAGCTTTAAAAACTGCTCATTTGAAAGCTGGTGATATTGTTGCCATTTCAGGTGCTGGTGGTGGTCTTGGTTCTTTAGCGGTTCAATATGCAAAAGCTATGGGTTATAGAGTCCTTGCAATTGATGGTGGTAAAGAAAAAGGTGAACTAGTTAAATCTTTAGGTGCTGAATTTTATGTTGATTATCAATCATCACCAGATTTAATTGAAGAAATTCAATCAAAAACTAAAGGTGGTCCTCATGGTGTTATTAATGTTTCTGTTTCAGATAAAGCTATATCTCAATCAACAAAATTTGTAAGATCAACAGGTTCAGTTGTCCTTGTTGGATTACCACCAAATGCTGTTGTTCATTCAGATGTTTTCAATCATGTTATTAAGTCAATTTCTATTAAAGGATCTTATGTTGGTAATAGAGCTGATACAAGAGAAGCTATTGAATTTTTCACTAGAGGTTTAGTTAAAAGTCCTATTAAAGTTGTTGGATTAAGTGAATTACCTGGGGTTTATGAATTGATGGAACAAGGTAAGATTTTAGGTCGTTATGTTGTTGATACTAGTAAATAAATAATCGCTGAGCTTGCGAAGTGATTATTTGATATGAATTGACTGTTAACCTAGTTTAACAAAATCCACACTTCATTGGGCTGGTCCCCAATTTATTTATTTATTTATTTATTTAGCTTTTATATCATATCATATTCTATTATTTAAATCTGTACTACATCAATAATCCTAAATAAATAACACATTCATTAAAAAATCATATCATATTCACATAAAAATAACACCAAAATTCCCAATCATAATACATATTCTATTCATTAATAATAAAGAGTGATCTAAAAAAGTGATATAATACTATATATCAAATTTTAACCAATCTAAATCAACACCCATCTTCATATCAACATCTCCATCATCATCATGATTTGATTCATCTTCTTGTTGTGGGGGACTAATTGAAGGTTGATTATTCAATATTAAATCATTTGGGTCCAGGTATTGAGGATTTATAAAACCTGATTGAATTTCTTGTGGTGTGGGGACAACATTAATAATTTTATCCTTTTGTTGTTGTTGTTGTTGTTGAGATTTCATAGCAATTGATAAATTTGAATTTTTTAAAGAATTTTGTTGAAATTGTTGTGGAATTCTTTTGGAATTAAAACTATGAGTTAAATTTGTTGATGAAGAATTGAAAGGAATTGAATTTGAAGTTATTGGCATTGAATTTGAATTATTTGGTAATGAAGATGAAGGTGGTGAAAAAAATGATACATATTCTGATGAAAATGATGGTGATGCAGGTGATGGACCTGGTGATGGTGAATTATAATTATTATTTGATGATGTGAAATAATCAAATGGTGATGAGGATATACTCTTGGATACTATACTTTTTCTTTTACGTTGTTGTAATGGTATTGAATTTGGTATTGAACTTGGTGATGAACTTGGTTGTAATTGTCCTTGTGATTGTGATTGTTGTTGTGATTGTTGTTGTGCTTGTAATTGTTGTTGAGGTTTTGGTAAAATTGGAACATTTTTAAAACCTTGAATTTTAGAATTATTTGGTAATGATTGACTTTGAAATTGTATAGATTTATCTAAATTATTTAAAATTTTTTTGGAATTTGAAGATTGTTCACCATTATTAACACTTGATCTTCTTGAATTTCTCTTTTTTATAACATCAGTTTTCAAGGATAATGGTCTCATTGTACCATGTAATTTTTGAAATAATCCACATGCATTACATAAAGTATTCCCATTTGAATCTCTTCTCCAAAGTGGAGTTTTTTGTGTATGACAATTAAAACATTCAGTTGAAATATTTGAATTTGATGTTGAATTATTACCAACACTTGATGATATTGGTTTTTTCTTTGATAATACTGATGGTATAGAATTTGATATAGATGAAGGATTTGAATTTGAAATTGAAGAAAATGATTCCGTTCTTTTAGTTATTGGCATTGGCATTGGTATTGATTTATCTTCATCTTTAAAAGATGGAATTTCATCAATATTAAAATCCCAAGCCATATTAATTTCACCATTAAAATCATTATTATTATTGTTATTAGTTGTATTATTATTATTATTATTCATTGGTTTAATCTTTTTGTCATTCTTTTGAGGTAATAAAGTTGTTGAAGTCATTGTAGTTCCAATACTTGATACACTATCAATACTATTTTTATTTGAATCAATACTTAAAGGACTTGAACTATCAATAGAACTTAAATCACTTATATTAAAATTTCCCATAGATTCAAATGATGAAGAAGGATTTTGTAAATTTTTACAACCTTCTCTTAATGAACGATTTTCAATTCTTGGTTGAAGAACCAATAATCTCTTTGCAGCTGAATAAATGTCCCAAATAGAAGGAGTCTCATTATCCGAACCTTCCATGATTGGAATGTAAACCTTTATAGTCTCTTATTAAACTTATTTTCTTTCTTTGTTGAAATTATATTTGGGTACCTGAATATTAATGGGGCTGACCTGACAATTGACACTTTATGACTAACGGAGTCAAATAAAAACCACTTTTTAATGAACACGAAAAACGTAGTGACAAGAAGTAAGAGTTAAACCAGCAGTAGCACAAGCAGCAGTTATAATCAAATTAATTAACCCAAGTCAATAATAAGACCAATCAATATAGTTGTCAAAAGTATGATAATGTTCAACTCCAACAATGTTTGTTTTCTCATTTTCTTTTAATTTTTCGCTGAGAAAACAAAATTTAAAAAAAAAAAAAAAAAAAAATTTGGCAGCCAAAAAAAAAAATTAAAAATTCGCGAAAAAACAATGGAAATTATATCCTTGACTTCCTAATACGGTAATGAAAGTGGTTAACATAAGTAATAATATAAGTATTTAAAATATAAAAAGTAATATAAAAATTCATAATATAAAAATAATTCCCATCCTAAATTCCCATTCATGACATTCATTCATAATTGAAATAGAAAAAGAACAAAAAAAAAACACTTAATCTAATGGTATAATATCTAAAATCTCTAATCTTCTCTCTTCTTCACAACTTCTTATTTGGTTTTAATAGTTCAAAACTACATAATAATCCATTATCAACACTCATCACAGCACCCCAATTATTAAATTCTCCACAATAATTTGGTGCACTAAATATTGTAACTAATTTTTTTTTAGCAAAAAATTCATAACCATCTTCAACAACCATATGACCTCTAATAATTAAATCAAATTTAAATTTTTTACAAAAATTTTCCACAACTTTTTTACCAAAACAATATGAAACTCCACGATCATTATCATTCCATTCTGTTACATTTGGATCTGGATCTGACCATAATAAATCTGCAAATAATCCAGTTTCAGGAATATCTGTTGGTCTTTTTAAATTTTCAATTTGTTTTAAATTATTTAAATTTGGTGATAATCCACCATGAATACAAAAAATTTTATCATTAATTATTGCAGAAATTGGTAAAGTATTGAAAACATCAATAAAATTTTTCCAAGTTTTTAAATTTAATCTTCTTTTACATTCATCATAAAACCCATAAATTTTGGTAATATTTGCAGATTCATGATTTCCTCGTAACATAAAGAAATTTTCTGGATATTTTATCTTGAAACAAAATAATAATAATATAGTTTCTAATGATTGTTTACCTCTATCAACATAATCCCCCAAGAATAAATAATTTGAATTTGGTGGTAATCCACTAAGTTTTAAAATTCTTAATAAATCATTAAATTGTCCATGAATATCACCAACAATTTTAACTGGTGCACTTAATCTTAATAAACTTGGTTGATTTAAAAAAATTTCACGAACTTTGGAACAAATTATTGAAATTTCATGAGGTTTAATGAAAAATTCATCATTTTTGGATTTAAACCCCAGGGTAGGACTTGAATTATTTGAATTTGATGAATTTATTGATTGAGTTAATAACTTTTCAATTATTGAATCAATATCAACATCATTTGGTCCAATTTTAGGTTTTCTTGTATGAATAGATTTTTTTGGTTCTTCAACAATTGGAGGTAAATTACCATTCACTTGATTATTTGAAAAAGGTGGAGTTGTTGATAATGAGCTAGAATTTGACTTGGAGGAATCTATAGTGAATAAATCACTAAATGAACTTGAAATTTCATCATTTGTACCCGTGGTGGAACCTGTTGTATTGGTTGTATAACTTGACCCAGTTCTTGATAAATTTTTTGGAACTGAAACTTGACCATTAATATATAATTCTTCATCAATTGTAGAATTAATTTCATCTGAAGTTGTAGTTGAATTTGAAGATCTTCTAATCTTATTGGTGTTGGAAATTGAACTTGATTTTAAAGCTTTAGCCATGGAAACATCAATATCCATATCAAATGTATTTAAAGATTCATGACTATTACTATTAACACCTTGATGATTTTGATTATAAATAACATTTTGACCATCAAAATAAGTAAATTTTTTTGGACTTTTACTAAATTTTTTTTTTTGTAATTTTTCTTTATTATAGTGTAATCCATCATCACTATAATTTGAATTGTTATTGTTGTATTGTTTATTTATACGCGTATCTTTCTGACACTGCTTACTGTTTGATTGATTATAGGAAGAAGACTTCCTATCATCTGGTTCTGGTTCACCAGACGTAACAGCTAACGCTGAACTTGATGAAGAACCACCATTTAGGCTGCTGTTGGAGGTGTGGGTATTCGGGCTTGCATTCTTGGACGGGCTGTTTCCCATAACTTTGTGATCTGTGGAAAGTTGGAGGTAAAAAAAAGGGGAGATAAAAGGGAGTTATTAATAAGATGAAATAAAAGATCTAAACACTCTTTTGTTTGAGCTTTTTCAAGTTCTTTGTAATATTAAAATCGTTTTCGTTGATGGCAAAATTCTGATACTGGTTTTTTTTTTGACAAATGCCAACAAATATCAGAAAAAATTTAAATTAGGGGAAAATTGGACATTCGCGAAATTAAATTAGAATTTAAAAAGCGCGAATTTAGATTACGTAATTATCATGTGACTTTTGATTACATAATATTTTGCACAAAAGCGGTTTTTTATAAGCAGTTGGAAATTTGAGAAACCATTGATATTTTGGATTTTATTGAGAAGATATTGGTATATATTAATTCATAGTGTACTAGTTGTTTTACCAGGTCATACACCATCAGAATCATACCACAATGTCCCTTGCAGAGTTTGATGAAATAGATTTCACCCATTCAGCACCAAGATTAGATAGACCTTCAGATTATCTTATGAAGAAGGCAAGAAGAAGACATAATGGATTACAAGATATTAGAGATTCTTATAAATCAGCTACAATTTATGTTGGTAATTTATCATTTTATACAACTGAAGAACAAATCTATGAATTATTTTCAAAAGTTGGTCCAATAAAACAAATTATTATGGGTCTTGATAGATTTAATTATACTCCATGTGGGTTTTGTTTTGTTGTTTATAAAAAACCTTCTGATGCTATAAATGCTGTTAAATATCTTGGTGAAACTAAATTAGAAGATAGATTAGTTACAATTGATTTAGATCCGGGTTTCCAAGATGGTAGACAATTTGGTAGAGGTGCAAGTGGTGGTCAAGTTAAAGATGAAATGAAATTTGAATATGGTGCAGGTAATATTGCAGGTCCAGGTGGTATACAAGCTAATTTCCAACCTACTCCAATTCCAATTAATTCAAATGGTGAAATTCCTGTTGGATTACAACCAATTGGTGCGTTCCCTCAACAAGATTCAAATTCAAATATTAGATTTGGTAATAGAAGAATTGCTGGTGGTGGTGATTATTATAAACCTGGTTTAGAAAATTCTCAATCAATTGGTGATAGTTATGTTCCAGGTGAATCAAATGAAAATGAAAATGAACAATCAAATGAAAATGAAAATAATCAACCAAATGATGTTGAAGTTGAAAATTGATTTATTTTAAGTACAATTTGTATATTAGCGCGCTCTGCTCTTAATGAATTATTTAATGATTTTGAACTATAGATATAATCTCTGATTGTAGCGCTACATTGAATTAACAAAAGCTAACATTTATATAATGAATTTTTTAATATATAACTAATTATACATAAAATTTATATGCAAATTAAAATAAAATAGTTGATATAACAATGTATATCAAACAATGAATTGAATATAATAACAAGATAACAAAATAACAAGATAAAACAAAATTATATATAACAATAATGTAATATAATATTTGATAATATTTTAACTAATAATGACAAAATATGAATGAATTGATATATAATTGATTTTTTTGATGTTTTTTATTTGGTTTTTTGGCCTTTTATGAATTTAATAAAACAAACTAAATGCAAATATTGTTGAAGTTTTATCTTCATTATTCATAATATGATATGATATAAGATGATATGAAATGATTTATAAACCTTTTGTGTGTTTTTTTCCTAAAGTATTCCCAAAATACTTTTTTATAATTCCTTTTTAAATTTCCTAATTATTATACATAATGATATTTATATGATAGTTGTTTATAATCTATCAATCAATCTCTTCTTCTTAATAGGTTGACCATTATTCCCACTTAAATTACTAAATAATCTTCTTCTTCTTTTATTAATAAACCAATTACTTAATTGAACATTACTTAATCCAGTTTTATCTAATAAATATCTTTTTTGAGTATGATTTGGATAAGGATTATCCATATTATTTAAAATCCATTCATTTAATATTTCAATAGTTTCTCTTGGTAAATTTGTTCTTTTCTTGTTTTGTCCATTTGAATTTATTGATCCTGGTGATTCTATACCTGAATCAACTGATGCTTCACGTGAAAGAGAATCTAAATCTTCAGATTCACTAATTGTTGATGTTGATATGGTTAAGTTTGGTGTTGCTGGACGTGATTCTTCATCTTTAATCTGTGGTTGGGGTTGGTTCTGTTGTGCTTGTGCTTGTGATTGTTGTTGTTGTTGTTGTTGTAAAGTTTTTGTAAAAGATGAAGTTTTTCTATTTGGTAAATTTGGTCGTTGATAATGTTGGAAATTTGATGAAATTTGAGGAATTGAAGGTTGAGATTGAGTTTTTAAATTTATTGGTCTTTGTTGTTGTTGTTGTTGTTGTTGTTGTTGTTGATCATTAATATTTTCTTCATTTTTAATTAATTCAGATTGGAAATTTTCTATTGAATTTGTTGATTCTGAACGATGTTGATTATTTTGGAAAGTATATTTATCAGTTGAATCACTTATTGAATTTCTTTGATTAAATTCCAGTAATAATTGTGAATCATTTAATTGTTGTTGATTTTGATAACTTTCAATATTCTTTAATATAGATCCAATTGGAGGTAAAGAAACACCACTCATTATTGAATTTGAACTTATAGAAGAATGGGTACTGGCGGCAGGACTATCCATTTGATTGTTGAAAGAAGCACTGGTAGAGGTAGTCATAGCCTCTGGTTGTTCGTGTTTGATCTGTTCTATAGCTGGTGAATTTGAAGTACTTGTTGAATCTGAACTTGACATCTTTCCCATAGATAACGCATAAACAAATCCCAAATCTTGCGTTGTACTCTGTGTAAATAGTAGATGGTAGTATTTGTAGTGGTAATGAACGTTCTGAGCACCAACAGCACTGAATAAATATAGAATAAATAGGAGGTTGTCGTCCTTGTCGTCGAGTTGTCGTCGTTGTTTTTGGTGTGGGAATTATTGGTTGCAAAAGTTCAAAAACTTGAATTGTGTCACGAAAAAAGATTATGTTTTTTTTTTTTTTTTTTCATTCGGGAGAGAAAAAGAAAGCGACTCTGGAGATATTGATTAATTACACATTTAGATTCAAAGATACACAAAGATACAATAGAGATCTGAGGAAATGGATTACACCATTGGAATCAGCGATATTGAATTACTATAGTTCCATATACACAACACGTACTCGTCACACAAGTTTCCTTAGTTCTGTTGTTTTGTGTCACGATTTCGGTGACTCGAGAAGTGAAAATTTTTTTATCCGGTTGATCTGATTGGGAGATTTTTCAATTGTCGGTGGGAAATGTGACAAAAGTGGCACAAAATAAAATGGATTTTGATGGGTTTTACATACAATTTTTTTACAATTGTGGGTAGCTTTGTTTGGTGATTGTAGTGTATTGTTTGTGGTTGTGTATAGTCCTAGGTTATTGGATTTCATGGGTCTCACCCTAATCAATTCCAGATCTTGTGCTCAATTGTCATGACCCATAAAGATTCCAACGGTTCTTGAATCTTGATTCTTTATTCATTTATGTGACAAGTCGGCCCACATGCAATTAGAAGGTAAGGCTTATGTAAGACCTATTGTGGCATCGTGACTGCTACTTACACCGAGTCATATACATATACAGGTATTATTAAATCACATCATATTAATAAATCTATAAAGGATATATAAACTTTTTATTCTCCCAATCTGTTAAATCTAACATTGAAACATCAACTTCAGTCTTGATTTTATTACCTTCTTCATCAATACTTGTAATAAATCCATGTGGATCTTCAATTTTACCATCTTTAATATCTTGTAACAATTGAAGTCTTTGTTTATTACGTCTTGCTAAGATAAATCTAATAACTTGTAAAATCAATGGTGCTAAGAACCATGAACATATAATCATGATGATCCAAGCAGGTCTATAACGTGGTTTATCCTTAGCTTTCCATATTTGTGGAGCAGCTAAATTTGAAGCACCATAGAAAACTGACCAAATAACTGTTCTTATTAATCTCTTAGAATAACCTGCCGCACTTGATTGTGACCATGAAAATGCCATAATAAATGTATTTGCATTAGAATTTGTTAAAAAAATACCTGCTAATATACCATAATTATAACGAAATGGTATAGCAACTGCAATTATTCCACCTAATAATGCTATTAAAGCGAAAAAAGTACCAACATGTGCACTTTGAGTTCTAAAATAAACTAAACAAAGTGAACCCCAAATGGATGCAATTGTAGTCCAGCCTGATGATGCAACTGAAACTAATGTAGAATTTAAATTTGAAAATCCTAAATTTTTATAAATAATTGCAGATTGGAAACTAATATTATTACAAAGCATTGATAAAAATACATAAATACCAAATAACCATGTAATAGGATCTTTTAAACCTTCTATAGCTTGAGCTTTTTTAAAAGTTTTCTGTTCAATTGATGAATGTGTAGCTGCTTTAATTCTCTTGATAACATGAATACGTTCTTGAACAGTAAAATATTTATAAGTTGCAGGATTATCTGGATAAAAGAAAAAACTTGAAATTGATAAAATTGCACTTAACCCACCAATAATTATCCAATAAACTTTCCATGGTGATATACTAGGAACAAATTGTGTACCATATGCAGTTAACCCACCTGGTATACCTTGAGCAATACAAGAAATCCAAAAAATTGGATTAACAATAGCTTGTTCCGCTGGTGTAAACCACATTGCAATAGTATGTTGAATTGCAGCTGTAACACCACTTTCAAATGCACCTAAAAAAAATCTAATAGCTGCAAGATGTCCAAAATCTTTAACTGATAATGTGGTAAATGTAGTTATAGTCCAAACAACAGTAACAGCACTTATATAATGAGATAATTTAAATTTTTGGAAAGCCCAATGACTTGGTAATTGAAATAAAATATAACCTGCATAGAAAATTGTTTGTAAATCATTATATTTTTGTTGATCTAAATCAGCATCTTCAAATAAACCTAATAATGAAGCATACCCCATTGCATTTTTATCCAAAAATAACATAAAATTAACGAAAAATACAATTGGTAAAATTATTGTCCATAATTTCCATTTAATACGACGTTCTAATTCAGGTGTTAATTCACCTGCTGATGCTTCATATTCTTCAAATAACTTTAATGTAACATCTGCATGTTTTTCAGTGATTATTTGATCATCTTCATCACTTGTAATACCATCAACTATATGTTTAACACCAACTTTTTGATCATTTTTATGATCAAGCTCAGCTGAACTCTTACTTTCACTTTTTTGAGTCATTATGATACACTTAGTATTGAACTCTTACAGTATACCAGTTTCAAAACCAAAGTACTTTCAATACGTACAATTCTTAAAGCTTTATAAAAAAATTTAATGAAGACTTGACTGTGGATCAACTTAACATCTTAACAATAAAGCATCATATAATTGTGGCATTTATCGTATATCTATGTTGGCTCTTCACTGTTATCGTTGTGTAATCCCATTCTGGTCCATTAACCTAGTAAATGTTGAGCGGTAGTTACCTGTTTTGCAAAATGGATTCAATAAAGAATCTTTGAACGTTAGTTGTGGTTGTTTTTAATGCCATACTTTTGAATATGGAAACTGTGGTGTATCTTTATGAATTTTGATTAGAGTAATAAGCGATAATTGATCAAACAGTGATATACAACATGTCACTCGTAGTGTTCTTCATCTCAGCGCCCTGTTTAAATCATTTGTTTTCAAAGTTCTTTTGATACTTTGTTGATGTTTTGTTGATTTTGTTGATGTTTTTGGTGACCTTCTTGAAGGAAATATGACTAGGAAAAAAACATCAATAATAATCATCGGATCTGGTGCCTTCGGACTCAGTTCTGCCCTTCATCTCATACAGAGCGGTTACGAGGACATCACTGTGTTTGACAGACTGGACCTTGCTAAGCTGGGATACTCGTTTGATAACGGTGCTGATACTGCTTCTGCTGATGTGAATAAAGTCTTTAGAGCGTACTATGGGGATAAAGATCATTATCATAGATTAGCATTGGAAGCTAAAAAAGTGTTCTTGGAATGGCACAAGGATTTACAAGGGAAAAGTGATAAAGAAGCACAACAATTGGGTATTAGAGTTAAAAAAATCATTGAGAATTCTGGTTGGTTGAGGATTGATAATAATGAAGAGTTATCAAAAGATGAATTGACAAGTTTGGATATATTTGCCAAAACTGGTCTAAGAGATACTCAATATGTTTTAAATGACACAAAAGATATTAAAAGAGCTAAAGATGATGGCTGGTATAATAAATTTGATCCATTGGGTTTGAAATCAAACCCAAATTTCTCAAAATTGAATGGTGTTTTGGACTCAACTTCTGGTATCTTATATGCTTCAAATGTTTGTTTATATGTTAATGCATTACTCAAGGCTAAAGGTGTTAAATTCATTGTTGGTGATCCAGAAGGTACTGTCACAGAACTAATTGAATCAAATGATGAAATCAAAGGTATTAAAACTCAAGATGGGAAACAACATCTTTTAGATTTGGTCATTCTTGCAGCTGGACCTTGGTCAACTTCTTTATTACCAGAGCTTGGTGGTCTTAGTGAAGCTCATTCTGGTAATGTTATATTGATAAAAATCCCAGAAAGTGAACCAGAATTGAGATCAAAATATTCTACAACTAATTTCCCCATTGTTGGGTGGAGACTTGGTGAAACAAAAGAAAAATCAAATTTTGGTGGATTAAGTGTTTTCCCTATAAGTGAACCTGAAGGTTATGTTAAAGTAATTTCACGTCAGAAGAAACTATTAAATCCTGTTAATTTACAAAATGGTTCTTTGGTTTCTATCCCATTAACTTCAAGATCTTCACCTCCTGAAAATAGATTATCCAAAAATATTATCAAACAAGTTAAAAATTTCATAAGAATCTTTGTCCCTGATCTTATCCAATTTGGTATCAGCAAAACAGAATTATTATGGTATACTGATACTATAAATAATGATTTCATTGTCGATTATGTACCTTCCAAAAAAAATTTATTAGTTGTTACTGGTGGTTCTGGTCATGGATTTAAATTCTTACCTGTTTTAGGAAAATTTGTTGTTGATGTTATTGAAGGTCGTGAAAATGAATATACAAAGATTTTCAAATGGAGAGATCCTAAAACATTCCATGATATAAATTCATTGGGTGATTTATATGAAGGTAAAAGTTCATTCTATGATCAAGATCTAGCTGATCCTAAAGAATGGGAGTTTACAAAAGAAGATTTGGAACAAGAGATTGAGATTGACTAAATAATATATACAATATTAATACATCTAGTTATAATTTTTAGGTAATGAAACTTCATAAAGATAATTACCCAGTGTAATAATATCCCAAATTGGTAATCCAGTCTTCTTATAAATAGCATTTTTAAATGGTGGAATATTAGTACATTCCAAAATAATACCTCCAATATCATGATTTCGAATCAACGTATCAACTGCTTCTAATACTTCAGTTTCTATTGCCTTAAAATCGTATTCTTTACCCTTTCTGAGAATTTGTTGAAATTCACCACCTCTTTTAACACCAACAATTGGAACATCATAATCAACACCAACGGCTATCAAATGTTCTTTGCCTAAATTATCAGCATCAAAAGTTATAATCCCCAATTTCTTTTTGGGATGAATTAATGCTTGTGCAATTGGTATTTGTAATAAAGCAGAAGTACCCACAGGAATTGGAATCTCAGATTGTAATCTTGGATGAATTGTAGCTAAAAATCCACAAGATGTTATAAGAGCAATGGCACCTTCATCCACAAATTCTTTAGCAGCTTTAATCCAATGTGATACAAACTCATCAGAATAATTCTTTGAAGTCTTAACAACAGCATCACCTGAAGCTTCTTCAACAATCTTGATTTTTATTGGGATGTTCCATGTTGATAAATTACCTACATCACCTGGAGGACGATGGAAAGTGGTGTTAACTTGCAAGATTCCTAAAAATGGTTCTTTAGGCATTTTAAAGATACTTCAGCCTTATATTTCAATAGTCTTCATGAGGTTTTGAATCAAATTAAATCTAAAGATCAGATTCTTTTGAGGGTACCCAAGATTCCACAGTTATATTTGGTACACATTGAGCCACATATCTGGTGTTTTGCGGAGCAGATCAACTACTTTTTACTTGTTGTAGAAACCTGGATATGTTAGGTCTCTCTATTAACAGTACATGAGACTATTTTCTATTTTAAAATCACTATCAGAAGTCTGTTCCTCTTTATTTATCGATTGCAATATTAAAAAGTTTCTGCTTTATTTAACCGAACAACAATTTCATATATCCGTTATGCTTTTAAGACGCGATGAGCTTTAAAAAAAATAAGTAAACAATAGAATTTGAATTTTAACAACGTTGGAGACAAGAATCACAATTGATCCACTTACAAAATGTCAAGTGAAGAAGTGAGAAGAACCGTTGCTGAGTCTTGGGCACGTCGATTCGATAAGAAGAGAGAAGCAGAGGATGAACCACCAAAAGAAGCTGTTGGAGTTGAAGTATCAAAATCAAACATAGAATCTGAAAGAGAATTACCAATACCCAAAAGACAAAAGAAAGCCATTGAACCTAAGGAAGAAGTTATTGAGATCCTATCAGACGAAGAAGAATTATCACCAACTGATAATAGCTCATCAGAAGAACCAATTGAAATCATATCGGATGTTGAAGAAGTTGTTGTACCTGATAAACCTATAAGGAATGAACAAATCAGGACATCTAAAACTATTCAATCACCTCAAAAGAAGAAGAAACAAATCTCACCTCCATTTTTACCAATTCATAATCCATTATATGACAATCCAAAACTACCAAACTCAGTTATTATTTCAGACGTTTTATCATCACCAAATCTTAGATCTTGTTATCTTTTCAGTTATCAACATGATTTAGAATTCATATTACCACAATTTCATTCAAATAACATTGATTTGACAATTGTTTATCAAACTGGTACAGTTTTAGATTCTCCTAAACGTGCATTATTCAGAAATGTTCAATTTATTGAAGTTGCCATGCCGCCATATTCTTCACATCACCCAAAATTGATTATAAATGTTTATAATGATGATACTGTACAACTTTTTTTGGTTTCTTGTAATATGACGTTTATGGAATGGAGTACAAATAATCAAATGATATGGCAAAGTCCTAGATTACATAAAGACTTAAATTCAAAAGATACAGTTTTCAAAACTCATCTATTCAACTATATTAAAAATTATCAAAAACCTCAATTAGATACATTGGTTGTATTGTTGAAGAAATATGATTTCAATAGTATAATTGGTGATTTTGTTTCATCTGCAACTTCAACTAGTGATAAGTTTGGATTTTGGGGTCTTTATAATTCATTATTATCTAAAGGTTTGATACCCAGAAAACATGAAAAGGAAAGACAGCTATTATATCAAACCTCTTCTATTGCTTCAGCTATAAGGCATACACCTACAATAAATCAATCAGCAAATATATTCACACATTTGTTATTACCTTTATTTTCAGGGAAATATACAAATCATGGAAGACTTTCAATTTCAAGAGATTTCCCATTATCAAATGGATTTATATCCGTTGAACAATTTTCAAAAGAATATAAGGTCAAACCATACATCATTTATCCTTCATTATCGGATGTTAGAAACTCATTATTTGGTTATGGATCAGGAGGCTGGTCACATTTCAATCCTCATTCAAAATGGAATAAACCAATGAATGATTTTTTAACACCAAAAGTTTTCCATCATAGTTATTCTCAACAAAGGAAAACAAATCCAAGTCATACAAAATTTTTAATAATGTCATCTGATAATTTTAAAACTTTAGATTGGGTTTTCTTTACAAGTACAAACATGTCAAAACAAGCATGGGGAACACCACCTACAAAGAAAGATCTTTTATCCTTGCCGCCGAAATCAAATGTATCAAATTATGAAACTGGTATCTTATTATGTCCATCAGATTATGGCTCTGGTATAAAATTTATCCCATTAGAATTTGGTCAAGAGAAGAATCTTGAAGAAAATGAAGTTCCTATATATTTACCATTTAGATTACCACCTGAAAAATATTCAAATCAAGATGAACCATGGTGTGTTAGTAAATCTCATGATTTACCTGATATACTTGGGAACTTACATGTTGTTAATAATTAATCGTGGTTTTAGTGTGAAATTACAAATTCAATCTCCAGGTACTATATATAAGTCTAAATTAAAATAAGTTGGACCTGTGTATAACTAGTATCAATAAAACCAATCATTAATGACCACCTATAAGTTTTTCACTCCAGTATTGGGCAGTTCATGCGTTTTCAAAATTATATATTCGCTATTATCAATTGAGGTATATAAACGAGTTCTTAATTATTGAACCTTTACCTTTGACAGACAAAATAATACCGCATATAACTTGAAGTTTGAGCTTTAAACAGAGAATAAATATGAGAAAGACTAATTACTATTCTCTGTTCATGAAATTTTAAATATATATGACTCGAAATATCTTTTGTCTTTCATATATTGTCTCTTCTTTTACTCTTCGCACACAACACATTCAAGCCTTTCCAATAAATTCACAACTTAACAGATCTAAACATGAC